>NW_018020805.1:78980-83038 GCF_002006095.1 Pseudomyrmex gracilis | reverse complement strand
ATACATTTTATTATTTTCTTTAATTCTGTAGAGCCGTTTTTCTATCCGAGCAATAATTACGAAAAACACCTCTTAATACGAATTATTTCGATTGGTAATAACAGGACGGTCCAGGCCCCTCTTAAGTTTATCTCGATCCCACAAAAGTTGCATCGGATAGAATTTCGACAAGTGAAAACAACAATGTTAGGGAGGTATACGGAGTCTCTAATATATGCGATGCAAATGTAACATCCTATATGAATTTTAGAATTGAAATCTCAATTCAAAAACTCACACGTGTAAGATTTCACGTGAACACACACACACACACACATATATGCATATTTCCGCACAACATCCAGCAAACGACTCTTGTGACCGTACATACGTATACTTCTAATTTTGAAAACAACAATGTCTTGAAAAGCGAATGTTTTTTCTCTCTTTGGGAAAGAATATAGATAACCATCCGCCGTTTCAGCGAAAAAAAAGACGCGTGATTTTGTATGATAATTGTTCTAAAATCAGACGGGCGCGTTTGTGTCTAATAGTAGCGCGACTGAGATCGAAATCGATGGTAAAACAATTTGCCGAGCATTTAAGCGACGTATTACTGCAATTTGCATGGCCAAGCGAAAACCGAATGCGGCTCGGCAGATTTCGTGTCACGAGTCAATACACCCGATTTGGCGGGGATCATTTTTATCGCGGCTCCGATACGACGGGTTTGACGATGTGTCGCGCGCACGTGAACTATGCGTTTGCGTGTCTTTCTCGCGATGCGTCGCGCAAAACGTTTCGTAAGAATTTCCTTGTAAAAAATGTGATTAAACAAATATAACAAAAATTTGGGGGAGAGAAGCAGTTCGGGTAAATATTTAGATAAGGTCACCCCCCTCCGATTTTAATGAGCTTAACATATGTTGTCAAGGACACCTTCCTGAGTAACGATCCGTAAATTTTAGCCGTCGCTCGTTTAAAAAAAAGTTATAAACAATTGAAGTTTCAAAACTAAATTTTTATTTTTCGACATCGTGTACATTTTTTTCATGTTGGAAGCGTGTAAGCAAGAGGGGGCTACGCCCCCCGCAGGGGGAAGGACCCGTCCGCCGGGTTATGACTGTCGAGCGGACGATGACCTGTGATTGCGTTCAGCGACCGATGGAGACGATAGTCAAAATTTAAACAATACACATGGAAAGACTAGGTGCTCTGAAAGGACAAGGGCTGCGCAGCATTCTGGTCAGAGCCGTGACACAAGGACTTATTCCTGACTCGCGACTTATATGTACAACCATTGTATCGGAAATATACTTACATTACGTATTCATCTGTCATTTATTTCAACGTATTTACTACAATACAGTAATAATCATATTTTATCGCAAATAAAATACATCAATATATTAACACAACAAAAAATAAAAAAAAGTGAAAGCGCGAACTATAGAACGCTGCTCGGAACGCGCGTAGTTGAAAACGAGCCGCCCCGTCTGCGATTCACGATCGCCGGTTTTACGACTGTCGAGCGGACGATGACCCGCCCGACGACCAGTTGATAGGCAATTGATATGCAATAACAAAGATAAGGAAACGAGAAGCGGCGAGCTCGGAAGGGAAAAGGAGCTGAGGAACTCGGTCTCGGTCGGCTGCGATGCTGTCAGGACGGACACTTAAGTCGCGACATTATACTTACATTTGCTAAATAACACCATTCTATTTAAACCTTTTATTACGGTTTAGAAATGGGATATACATACGCTTAAGGTTGTCAGTGCAAAACTTAGTTGTGACTTAGAAAGTGACAAAAGTGTTTTCAATTAAGCAATGCCCCGAAAGGGGAGTGAACGCGACCGCAGTAGGAGGTTGAAGAAGACGCATCGGGACGATACACCGAAAAAATTATATTCTTGTAAGTAGAAGATTTTATACTTAAAAAATCTTCTTAAAGATTTTAGATGATATTTTTCTGAAATTAAGAATATATTCTTAATTTAAGAATATAGTCTTTTTCGATAGTGAGATATATATGTTTTTCTANAGATTTTAGATGATATTTTTCTGAAATTAAGAATATATTCTTAATTTAAGAATATAGTCTTTTTCGATAGTGAGATATATATGTTTTTCTATAGAGGCTTTTTATATTCTAATCAGTATATATTCTTATCAACATTACTATTTAGAGGATTTTGCTCTTAAAATAAGAAACTCTTGTTGGCGCCTATTTTAGTATAAAATATACTTAAAGTAAGTGGGATATCCTCAAAACAAGAATACAATTTTTTCGGTGTAGTCGAATGGAATCGCTGTCGCCTCGCAGGAGAAGTCGCTCGCGGATGCCAGAGGATCGAGATCGAGGGCGAGATCCAGGAAGCGAAGACATCACAACAAACGTCGCTCGAGAGATTCGCGTAGCCGGAGTTTGCGCCGCGACTCGGCCTCAAGGCGAGGGAACACTTCGAGCAGGAGCCGTTCGAGGGAGCAGCGACCAAGGGACGGCGGCGGCTCGAGTAAAAGTACCTGCACGTCGAGTGAGTCCGATATCGCAAAGTTGGTCTCGGCGTTGACGGACGCCATTACCGCGAGCTCGAGACAACCTAAACGCTATCCTAATGAAAAGGTCACATCGGAGTTAGATCCGGAAGTTAGAGTGGTATCATCAGAGTGGTTGGGGAAAATTAACGAATTTGTCAAAGTTTTTGGCTGGGACGATACTGTTACGTCCTGGGCCTACGGTAACGGTCGGGCCCTTGAGGGGTGACGTAACTGACACAGGACACTTGCGTGTCTACTCCCGGCACAGTGACCCAGAGAGATAGATACGAGCGTCAAGTGCGCGGGTCGAGCGAGATTCCGGTGTCGTAAACAAGCCAACGAGTGTTTTTCGCTCTTGCTTGTTAAACGGCTTCTCGCTCGTCGGTTCCTTTTTTGAGTCTTAGATGCGAATCTAAATTACTCGGGACGGAACCTGGCGATCAATCGGAGGATGACAGGAATGAGAACGGTTAACGTGAAGTTCAAGGGTTAACTAATTTTAGTCAATTTTACTTAGGCACCATTCTATTAACATTTGTTTATTCATTTCGTGTATTATAAGTTACGTGTGGTCACAATCCTGTAGCTTCTATGAGTGTCAAATGTTTGTGAACACGTGAGTGAATGTGTGATCGTGTGTATCTACACCGAAAAAATTGTATTCTTGTTTTGAGGATATCCCACTTACTTTAAGTATATTTTATACTAAAATAGGCGCCAAGAAGAGTTTCTTATTTTAAGAGAAAAATCCTCTAAATAGTAATATTGATAAGAATATATACTGATTAGAATATAAAAAGCCTCTATCGAAAAACATATATATCTCACTATCGATAAAGACTATATTCTTAATTTAACCCTCCGGAGTTACACTGGGTAAAATTTACCGAATCGAAACTAACATTTGTGTGTATCTTCGGAGAGGGGAGAGGGGGGGTCTGGTTAGTGGCTCGAAAAATACGTCTCAAAAGCTTGTTTTAACGCTCAGTAATAAGCGTTAGAAAATTGCTTCGGTAAAATTCACCCAGTGTAACTCCAATGCTATGTGGCATAAATAAGTGTAACTCCGGAGGGTTAAGAATATATTGTTAAATAAGGAATATATTCTTAATTTCAGAAGAATATCATCTAAAATCTTTAAGAAGATTTTTTAAGTATAAAATCTTCTACTTACAAGAATATAATTTTTTCGGTGTATATATACATGTGTGTGATAATCAATCAATCGCTCGTGAGATGATCAAAATTAGTTAAAAGGCCGATACGAGCAGTAAAATACAGGGTGGTCGTGTATAAGTAGAAGTCTTTATTCAAAAAAACACAAACGTTTCAGTCCACAAGTTTGGATCTTCTTCAGTGTAATAAAGATTACATCTAATGTGAAAAATAAAAAATTAGCGCAAATAATACATTGTGATAGAATAGAAAAATAACAAATTAATAAAACTCACTCAATTAAAAATATATAATAGCTCACAACATCACTACTAGACAAAACGAATGATGTCAATCGAACTTGGCAATAAAATACATATACT
>NW_018020805.1:73655-78330 GCF_002006095.1 Pseudomyrmex gracilis | reverse complement strand
TCGTTTGTCCAACATAAGATACATTACAATTATTGCAATTAATTTGATACACAACATCTTTATTTTGATCATGAGTTAACTTGTCCTTTCCGACTTTAATGAAATTACTCAATTTATTCAAACTACGAAAAGCCAAAGAAATCTCCTTCGTTTTTTAAAAAAAACTTTGAAATAGAACAAGACAATTCAGGAAGATAAGGAACAACAAAATATTTTCTAGCAGCTTCAAGATCATCTGAAGCAAATATATTGTTATTGTTTGAATTTAATCTGTTATTAATTAAAAACTTAATTCTATTCCTGATTATCTTAAAAATAAATACATGTGTGTGACTCAGTTGTCCAAGGTTGCTTCGATTATTTCTTTTATTACTGCTGAAGGACGAGGATAGAACCGATAGAAATAGTTTATGGGAACTTCGCGGACTTCGGAGAGGACAGGAAATTTTACCAGAATCTTGTGATCGGAGGAAAGGGTACTTACAGCATACCGGAGAGAGTTAGGAAATTTCTTCCTAATGTCAAGAATTAATTCGTTGCTTGAAGGAGGGGGGTCGGCAACAGGAAAAGAGTTTGCGAGTAATATGAAATGTGACAATCGGGGAGGTAAAGGATCTTCTTCATCTTCAGACTGGATGTCGGATTCGGATGATTCGAGAGAGGGAGAGAGAGAATGATGAGAAGGAGGAGTAGAAGGAGGATCCGGAATTTCTCCAGGGGCTACCAGAGAATACGACGGGGATTCAAGAAAGGATGAAGACGGAGGAGGTGGAGAAGGCGCAGGAGAGGGCAAGGAAAAAAGGGGAGGCGACTGAGTCTGATGTGGAGTTGTGTGTTGTGAATTTTGATGATTGCTGTTCGTTTGTTCTTCTGAGTTACTATTTTCGAAAATTTGTTGGCTGTCGTGGCTGGCAGCGGCTCTGCGCCGAAGGGCCCGATTGCGGCGATTGCGTTTTGTTATAATCGCATTCCGAGACTTAAGATACTTCCGGGGTTCCACTTAAAACGTAATTGAATTTCATTAACTAACGCTGAATAGTTTTACGACTAACTTCCGGAACGCAGTTCAACCTACGTTGTTCAGCACTATGGAGGGCAGATAGGAAAAGAATGTCAGCAGCGGCTCAGAACGACAACCAAGGTCGTGAGTCGCTAGTCTGACAGAATCGGAAATCAGCAGCAACTTGGAACGACAAGCAAGGTCGTGAGTCGCTAATCTGACAGAATCAGAAGTCAGCAGCGGCTCGGAACGACAGGCAAAGTCGTGAGTCGCTAGTCAGAAGTAAGGAATGCCAATTCAACGCAGTTAAACATTCCGGATGATAGTCACCTCAGTTGAAACAGGGGACCAAAGTTTAATAAAGTTAATAAGGTTTAATAATTAAAGTTCAATATGGAACCACCGGTTTTCTTATTGCACTAATTATCGTTACTATTGTTTAGACTTACTACTTGCTGTAATTCTTTGATGGAGAGTCAATATGTCGCCTCGTCTAGGACTGGATGGTCGCCTCGTCTAGGCGGAATGGATAGGCTAATTCGGCTCCTGACCTGGTTGTTCTTTGGCACAACACTTGCACAACTTGTCACTATTGCACGGTTAATAAGAACTTGCGACGTGCAGACTTTAACCAAATAAAAGGGAAGATTGCTCTCCCTTCGGCTCTGAGTTCCGGCTTTTATACTTGGTTCTTCGGCCCCCAGATACTTGGGTTTTGCCAATCAGATTTGGATTCTGAATCCCTTCTTATTATTTAGATTAAAAAATCGGATCTTGATTCGCAGATCCGCACAAGCGAGAGCGCCAATCACCGACGTCGGCCAAATCGGCCTAACTATCTTTTGTTTATAACTCGCTATCGGCTTCGCGCTATCATGTTGAATTTGCGCGACTGACCACTGACTTGGTTTTGATTTCGACTTCTCTTCCGGAGATAAGAGAATCTTTGATTTCTATCCGTCCGATTCGAGTTACCCGCCTCGGCTGCTGTGCGAAAACTTTTATCGTTCTTTGTCTTACTGCGAGTTAGAAATCAAATCCGTCGGCTCATCGTGGCAATATCCAGTGTCTAAACTGATTATAATTCGTTTACTGCCACTGGCCGACTCCTCGTTCTCCAAGAAGTTTACGTCTAAGATTACAGTTAGTTACGATTTTTAGGACCGGCATACCGTTCCCACGTTGCAAGAAAAAGGGGAAGTCCATGACGTAACATATACACATGTAACAAATTCAACTTGTAAATTTTTACAAGTGAGCGTTTTTAGAATTGAAATCTCAATTCTTAAATTCATACGGGATGCTGGATTTGCATCTCACATATGAGAGACCCCGGATATCCCTTTAACTAATTTTAAAATATTGCGAAAAAACTCCTCGGCCAGGAGCCGAACCTGGAATCTCCGGCTTTCCGTGCCATCGCCTTCCCTGTTAGGCCACCGAGGCACTTGGAGTTAGTCTAGCAATAATCATACATATATCGAAGATGATAATGTTGTTAACGCTAATTTTCAGCCAGCGTAATTTTAAACAATTATGACTTAAGGCTCGTTAAAATTAATAACAAGAAATATATAAGACCTTACGAGCCATTCCCAGGATGTTGAGCGGAAACTGTACGTGTATATATACAGGGTGTCCGACAATTACTTTAACATCTCTCGTAGGCAGATAGAAGAAGTAAAACTGAGTCGAAAAGTTCTGAACCATTTTTTTCTATTACATGTAATAAAGGAGTAATTATTGAGTAAATCAGGCCAATCAGCGCAGACCTTTAGCCAGGCGCACGTCAGTGANCCGCGCGCCTGGTGTGTGGGAGCGCTCCGCGCGTCTCACTGACGTGCGCCTGGCTAAAGGTCGGCGCTGATTGGCCTGATTTACTCAATAATTACTCTTTTATTATAAGTAATAGAAAAAAATAGTTCAGGACTTTTCGATTCAGTTTTACTCATTCTACTTGCCTACGAGAGATTGTACGGCAATTCTGGGACACCCTGTATATATACACGTACAGTTTCCGCTCAACATCCTGGGAATGGCTCGTAAGGCTTTATATATTTCTCGTTCTGATTATAATTCATTTATCGCCACTGGCCGACTCTTCATTCTCCATCCAGGAGGTTTACATCTAAGGTTACGGCGAGTTACGATCTTTAGAACCAGAATATTGTTTCTACGTTGCAAAAAGAAAGGGGACCGTGAAGTCCAGGACGTAACAATACATTAAGTTCAATAAAGCTCATTAAAAAAAGGATTAAAGTGAACTCAAACCCTCACCACTACACGGAACAAACATCAAGATATACATTTTGTATTTTGTATACAACTATCAGTCTTGACATCTATGCGACTTTGTTACGCGTGATATTATTATGCCTCTCTGAATTTTTTCTATCTTTCTCTAAAATTCTTCTTTTTCTTTCTCTTTTTTTTTATTATAGCCATCAAGTTCGCATGGCCATCCGATGTCGGAAAGTACGAAGTTGCACATATGTGATGTAATATTTGATCCGACGAAAATCCGGCGATAAATTTTTATATATAAAAAGTTCAAGTATATAACAAATTCAAACTTGATCTTCAAGTATCTTTGAATAAAAGACACAAAAAAGAAAAACACATTATTGGGATTATGGGTAAAAAGGACATATAAATCATCGACTCTTTGTTCTACTCAATGTATTCTTTAATGAAGTATACGCATACGGAAGGTATATTTATTATCTTTAAACTCTCCTCTCTAACTGACTAATATAGCTGCCGCTGTGCATCACAAGTCCTATGTGACTCACTTTTTTCTCTTCTCTGCCGTACCCCTGTTTATGTAAACATAAACCTTGGTTAAACTAAATAATAAACTGTAAATAAGACGGAGATTAATTTTTGATTTCATTGCCTCTCTTAGTCACACCAACTCCAACAGTAATATTATAAATATGTATGTGTTTGTGTGAGAAGAGAGAATTGGGAGAAAGAGAAAGTATATTGCATATATACATATATATATATATATATATATATATAGTTTTAAGTAATTTATTGTTAGTTTAGAATATCAAACATTGGTGTGTGGAAGCCGAGCCTTCATTACCACAATGTGCATATAATTATTTTATGACACCGATAAAACACGTACGGCAAAACGCTTCTCGTTCTAAAACTAGAAATCATTTATACGTTCTCGGAAGCACGCGATTAGGGGGTGTTTATTTGGCCGGACTTATCGGGTTCGGCGGTTATGCATCTTTCTGTATAAGAGAATTGTCAATGCGTGACTAAACACCTTCTCTACTTACGATCAGCGCCGAGTTACTGATCGTTTCTTTGTGAGACACGCTATCGAAAAAACCGTGCAAGTAAAAGCATCGAAAACGAAGCCGAGTCTTCACAAGTGTTGTAACGAGACCGAGACCTCGCATCTTTTATATTAACATTGATCTACGTACATTAAGTTCAATAAAGCTCATTCAAAAAAAGATTAAAGTGAACTCAAACCCTCACCACTACACGGAACAAACATCAAGATATAGGGGAGACCGGGGCTAGTTGTGACACGGGGTTAGTTGTCAAACTGCTATTATCTTGCTTACTAAATCTTGGAAAATATTCTTCTTTTTATTGTAAGTTGCTACTAGTTGTGTTAGTAACGTGTACGAAAGAACTTTTCTTAAAAAC
>NW_018020805.1:59045-72795 GCF_002006095.1 Pseudomyrmex gracilis | reverse complement strand
AAAAAAAAATATTCATAAGTATGGTAAAAATTTAAAACCGAAAGATCCCTTAACTAGGGAAACTATATGAAGCTTTAAACTTTTAAACTGCTCTCCTCTAAAATTTGCGTTTTGGAGTTACGGGATTATACGTAGGGAGTGACGATATTATCTCATGCCTCTGGATTTTCTCTATCTTTCTCTAATTCTTGTTTTTCTCTCTTTTTTTTTATTATTGCCGCCAAGCCATCGCATTGCCATTCGATGTCGGAAAGTATGAAGTTGCACATATATGATGTAATATTTGATCCGACGAAAATCCGACGATAAATTTTTGTATATAAAGTTCAACAAATTCAAATTTGATCTTTAAGTATCTTTGAACAGAAGAAACAAAAAAGAGAAAAACACATATATATTTTTTTCTCAGTTTTTTCTACCCGAATCGATTGAGACTAAAAAGAAATCACTTGGTTTGGTCGTTACTGAAATATGAATATTTTATTTTTTTTAGCAATTGTCAAAATTACTCATTTTCGCGTAATAGAGATGCTCGCACCGTTCGCGCGCGATTTCATTGAAGTTGGCGCGAGGTACTACCGTGCCTCTTGATATTAACCCTCTATGGGCCGAATTTTCTATCTGCAGACAACGTGCAAGATATTTATTTTGACATTTCAGGTTGATGGTGCTGCCAACCGTCATCAATATTGTTATTGGTTATTTCAGAAGCATTATATAATTAAGACGTATACATCATCTTGTGAAAAAAACTAAAACTATTTGGTAAAATGTGGATATATTAGCTTGTGACTTGAAAGTTACATGGGCCCATAGAGGGTTAAAGATTAGGATACAAATTGAATGGAATTTGCATTATTGTTCGAACACCGGGACACGTCCGGATACTAAGACATTTGGACACTTATTCTTGCAACACCGTTTCTTCTCGAGAATGATGCGACATTATAATCTAAATTTCTGTAATATCAAAATTAACTGAAACACGCGAATTGCGCGCTTTATTCTACACGCATGTATATTTCTCTTTTTGCGCGTTTGTTATTATATATTCATGCACTAATGGATTGTATTTTCAGAAAACTCGCTCGCTCTGAAACGCATTGAGTACACAGTTTCGAATAGCCAAAGTAATGTACATTTCAGTAAATATATACAACGTATTTCGGTAAGTATATACACACATTCTAGAATATGTTATAGCGCGTGTAATACATACATACATACATACATACATCCGGCGACGAAAATTCATCGCGTTATTCGAAACGAAGTGTTTTCTCGGCATGGCACTTGTGTGTAGAACAACACGCGTGTTCAAAAATGCACGCTGTAATTTCCGGGTTTCGATTATATCGTCCAGGCGGGAATGATGTATCGATCATAGATAATGTATTAACAATATGTGTGTGTGTGTGTGTGTGTGTGTTGTGCGCGCGCATTTATAACATGGAATTTGTCGCTGAAAATGTTTATCTACTGCAAAGATGGCGCGTAGGCGGTATTGTGTTTTCGCAATGTAGAATCAGCTTTTACGGACTTTCGTTTAACTTGGGCGGCTTTGGATCGGCTTTGCCGTCGCCGCGTCGTAAGATACTTTCATCCCCCGTCGCATTTTCTCAATGGCGCACCGCGGACTTTTCATATCTTGAATTTCTGTCACGATGAATTCAGAATCGTTCGAGATATGCTCTCGTCTGCGGATATCCGACTCGCGTGCATCTCCTGCCCGTCCGTAGTTCATCCACAATATTGCAATTCCGATAAAAAAATCTTGGCTATCGGACCTACCGCATGCAGACATGTACTTTTTTTTTAGCAATTTTTGCTCGAAGAAAGTAGCAACTCTATCATAGAAAAATTTTATTGTTAAGCAAGTAATTTAAGAACAATTTTTGGAAGTTTTAAGTGGTATTTTTTTTTCTCTCTCTCTCTCTCTCCTCCTTCTTGTTAATAATTATTTTGTTTAATGATTAATATTTTCCAATAAAAATTAATTTTTATGTACATTCTTACATCTAAGTGCATAAAATTTAAATTTTCATAGAATATGTCAAAAATGTGCTTTTACATTATTTAAAAAATAATTAGCTTAATATTTAATCCTAATCCTACAAATCCTGACATTTATGTCTAACGCGATTTTTTTCATTTAGTTAAGACATTGCAAACAATCTGTAAAAATTCATGGGACTTTATTCAACATTCTAAGTTAAGGAAGTAACATTTAAATAGTTTGATATATTGTTTTTATATTTTTTTCTGTTTTTTAAAAAAATATAAAGATATCTCATTTTCAAATTTGCTCGAACAACACAAGTTTGGAAGCTTACAAGATTAAGATTAAATAAAATATAAAGATATTTCATTTTCAAATTTGCTCGAACAACACAAGTTTGGAAGCTTACAAGATTAAGATTAAATAAAATATTTCCGTTTAAATATTAAGAGTATAGTTTTATAATAAATAGTAGTATAATGAGAATTATATATATCATTCGCTCATAATATCAGTAGTCTCCTAAAATAAAATATAACTTGATCTACTTTTAGAAAAAAACAAAACGATTTCTTTAGTTTTTATAATTTTTAAAAACTAAATTTAGTTTTTATTTTTTAAGAAAGATTTACAATACCGAGGAAATAGTGTCAATCATATTTCATATTCGGTAACATAAGCGCACAATAACAAACGAATTGGCTGGAACATCGTAAATATTTCAACGCTCGTTCCAAGCGCGCGCTCTTGAATCACGAATGCGGCATCGAGCTGTCGTAACGATGTACCTCGGATGCGGTCACATTTTCGTTATCGCGATTATCGATCGTGCGCGCTCAGTGACGAATTCGAATTTATAATCAGACTTATACCGTTTCCTATCTCTCTCTATCTCTCTTTCTGCTTATTGCAATCTGTGTCGCCGCATCGGCGCGCCGACAAATTGGACATTTTTTAAAGTACTTATTGATATATATCGTTGCTTACATCGTTGCACAAAAAAACTATATGTACATAAGTATATGTATATATATATATATATATGTATATATAAACGACACGTGCAACGTGTCCGCTGCATATGTGAGCAAAAATTCATCGAATCATTGACACAAGCACGCGAAGAAGAAGACGAGCTCGATGAAAATTGCATATGGGACGATGGTAAATTTACGAGCTTACGTCACCTGGCTGGAAACGAGCTCGTAATTCTTCGGTTCGAACTGAAGAGCGCTTGCACGTCTTGGCGCTCGCGATCCTCTTGAGAAGATCGCGCGCAAAAAAGTAACAGTGCAATGACATTTTTTCGTTTTCCCACCAAACGCGCCGCGTCGCGCGTTTACATTTTTACGTTAACTCCGTTCGCACACTCGAATTTCACTAATGATCCAGAAAAATGCAACCTTCCGGATTATGTTGAGGTTTACACTTGCGTTTCCGCCGGAGACATTTGGACAAAGAGCAGAGTAGAGCGTGCGAATATTGAAAATAATGACGCGGGTTAAAATAGAGAGCACAAAGTATTTTGACGCGGTACACCAAAAAAATTATATTCTCGTAAGTAGAAGATTTTATACTTAAAAAATCTTCTTAAAGATTTTAGATGATATTCTTCTGAAATTAAGAATATATTCTTTATTCAAGAATATATTCTTTATTTAAGAATATATTCTTAATTTAAGAATATAGTCTTTTTCGATAGTGAGATATATATGTTTTTCTATAGAGGCTTTTTATATTCTAATTAGTATATATTCTTACACCGAAAAAATTATATTCTCGTAAGTAGAAGATTTTATACTTAAAAAATCTTGTTAAAGATTTTAGATGATATTCTTCTGAAATTAAGAATATATTCTTTATTTAAGAATATAGTCTTAATTTAAGAATATAGTCTTTTTCGATAGCGAGATATATATGTTTTTCTATAGAGGCTTTTTATATTCTAATTAGTATATATTCTTACACCGAAAAAATTATATTCTCGTAAGTAGAAGATTTTATACTTAAAAAATCTTGTTAAAGATTTTAGATGATATTCTTCTGAAATTAAGAATATATTCTTTATTTAAGAATATAGTCTTTATTTAAGAATATAGTCTTAATTTAAGAATATAGTCTTTTTCGATAGCGAGATATATATGTTTTTCTATAGAGACTTTTTATATTCTAATCAGTATATATTCTTATCAATATTACTATTTAGAGAATTTTGCTCTTAAAATAAGAAACTCTCCTTGGCGCCTATTTTAGTATAAAATATACTTAAAGTAAGTGGGATATCTTCTCAAAACAAGAATACAATTTTTTCGGTGCAGAGAAAAAATCGTATATGCGCATAACTATGTGTGAAAGACACCTTCGTCTTTCACATATAGAAGCCAGTCATGCGGCTGATTGTTTTAACACAGCTAATTAACAGACTCGCTGTTGTTGCGCTCTTCGAGAAAGTAAAACCGATCGGTTCTTCTATACATTTCGGAAAAGATGACACACAGTGTGCGCGCAAGTTATGTATATTATCGCCGATGGTTGTGCGTACGTGTAGCTTAAGGCTGAAATCCGATTTTCTGAGTGGGGCGCGGAGTGCAGTTGCATTGTGTAAACTCCGTGGAGTTTACACAATGTTGTCTCAAATTACCGTTGCCACACTTGCGTGTCCCGCAATAGGAGCACATTCTATAGCACGCATCCTAATAGGAGCAAATACAATGCGTTCGAAACGAGAAACACGCAATATTCTAAAATAATTAATAAATGATCAAATAAACATTAATCGAGATTAGAAACGAGCGATAAATTGGGTCAATAAATTGTTGTTCTGCTTTTAAAATTCCGTCTTTTATAAATTCGTTTAAAATGTTAAATAACGTGAGAACAAGAGTTCGATTCGATAAACTGTCCGCAATAATTAATTGATATTTTTATAATTTTTCAAAAGCGTCGTTAATTAATGACATTTAACGGACAGGACAATGATCGAATTTAAATTACGGATTGCAAACATACACACAAATACTCTTTAACTGAAACAACGCGCAACTATAGGATTATAAACATCACAATATACGTATATGTGTGTGTGTGTGTGTGTGTGATAAATGATGTTAATAATTTCGTCTATTTGAGAAAAGTGCATCCGATTAATATCGCCTCTCCGACAATTCGCGTCATTAGATTTTACGTGCCGTAGAGTGCAATGGGCGCGTGAAATGGCCGATAATTGCAACGGGAACGATGGCGGTACGTATAAACGTACTATATTACGATATTTTATTTCATTTATCAAGCACTAATGGTATTGATGATTAATGACGAACCGATTGAACTTATTGCGTAATGTGAAAATCGATTCGTCATAACGCGTCGCGATTTAGAAGCTTCGCAATTAGACCGTCAATCGCGCATTCGTTTATCTCGCTGCGTGTGTGTAACACAATATTTCTTTTTTTTTCCAAGTTTAATTAACAAGTTTAACAATCAAGTTCAATTCGAGATTCATTTATTTATATACTGAAACATAATTTACACTGTCGGGAGAATACACGATGTTACGTTTTTTTGATAGTTCTTACATATGTATAATTTTATGTGTAAATGTCACATACACACTGAGAAAAAAAATACTATTAACTCAACTAAATGCGTTTAATTGAGTTTCAGTTTGTTATCTGAAATACTTGTGTTTTCAATTCAAGCATATGGTAATAAAGATAATAAATTCGTATAAGTTGAATTAACAATAGTGGTAATGAAACATATTTAATTCACTAAACCATGAATTGTTTTGTCGAACATAAGTTGCGATAATTTCAAATAAAAGATATTGTTAAAAAATATGAAATAGGCAATTCTCACTTACTTTAATTGAATATAATCTGAATTTCTTTGTACTAAGTATTTTTCATCTAATCGAACTGCTTATTTTTATAAGCAGACAAAATATTGTGTTGTCCTATTGTGTTGTACATTCGAAGTTATCTGTATTTAAGCAAATTATAATTTTGTTAAAATAACTAAATTGTCTTTCGGTATAACCTAATTGTTATATCTATTGAAACATGATATCTTCTTACATTAATCAATATTTCATTGACAGCCCGTGACCGCTGCATATAGTTGAAGCAAATACTATTTTGTTGCTTCAACAACTTTTTTTTCTCAGTGCACGGGATTTTCAGTTTATTATAGTGACACTTAGAAAAAATCATGTTGATTCGTGGTCACCACGCACATATTAAAAAAAAAATATTCATAAGCAAGGTGAACATTTAAAACCGCAGAACCTCTTAATTACAAAATTCGATATTTTTTCCGTCATAAGTGTTGAGAACTGGATTAACATTAACGCGAGACGCATCGAGTCCGCGCGTAGTTACTTCAACTGATAGTTGCGTCAAATATTATTTTATCGAAGTAATATTTTTTTTATGTTTCTTTTCAGGTTTAACTCAATGTTCTCTGGTGTAGATTTCTGTGAAAAGTAGTTAAGTTAAAAATCAAAAAGCTAATTTTCATGCAAAATGTTACATACGTCACTTAAGCTACAGTACGTACTTGAAAAATCTCACGTAAAAATGACAAAAATGTAGCGCGTTAAATGTGTGACTAAGAATTCCGCTGTAAAAAACACGATAAATGTTTTTGTTACTTGCGTATAATATTTGGAGTAAAATATAAAGTCTAATTTCTCGAAACCTACATTTTAAAACAACAATCAAAACTGTCTTGCTTAATTTTATCATATTAAAAAGTAATCACGAGAAATTTCAGAGCTCTAGAAATTTCAATTTAAAAAAATATGAAAGTTCAAACTTTTAAATTGCTCTTTTCCAAAATTTGCGTTACGAGATACACGAGATACAGAGACTGACTGAGTTTTTTCGTCTTTCGTGTGTAAAATAATGTATTTAATTAATCTAAGATAAAATAATCGAGATCAGTTATATGTAATTAATCGTTTCACAATAGCGTGTAATTATAATAGCAATGCGCAAGTTTACTACACCAGATCTGTATTCAGGAATGCGCGGGCACTTGGGGGACTTCCAGTCATACGAGCGATTCCAAGCGGGCGATACTAGCGGTACGAGAGTACGAGCAGAAACAGCCCGAGCGCAGAGATAGAAACACGCATTCCACACGGAATTCCGATACGATGCGACACAACGGCGCGATGTTTCCGTAACGGCGTTACAAAAGGAGGCGCCCCCCCCCCCCGTACGCCGCGAGTTCTCCGCGAGTAATTGTCGCGAATTCGGAGAAAGGTCGCGCTAGGGATCGGCCGGTCCAATATCACGCGGACAATTCTCGGAAATTCTACGTTATATTAACTGTCCAAGTTGTCAAGGAACGAGGTGGCGGCCGATCCGCCGAGGTTGCACGGGACGAACTTTCAACGGCTTCGTCCGAAACCATTGTTTCCAACACGCGCGTGATCGTCGACGATGCCAAGCGACGCCGAAGTTGAGCAACGTTGGCGACTTCCGGGCGCGTCGACTACGCGAGATTGAAATTCTCCGCGTATGTTCTGAGAGAGAGAGAGAGACAGAGAAAGAGAGAGAGAGAGAGAGAGAGGGAGAGAGAGAGAGAGAGGAAGAGGATCGCGCTGCTGTGCACCTCGCTAAGATATTTCCCGGAGTCGTGATAACGATCTTCGTCAAGAAACGAGGGCACGTTCCAGCGCGAACACTACATCACTGTGTGTATGTCTTCCTTTTAGACGGGAAACTTGTGCAAACCATATGCTAAAAGAAATCTACATAAAAATAAACGATATGCTGAATAAATTATTTTCGTTTCGGTAGGAAAAGTTCCACATCTTCGATAAAACTGTCACACGGCAAAATATATGTTTGATATCAAGAAAATATTTAACATGACAGAACATACGTTCTTCATGAAATGTTTAATAAATAATGTTTTATCTTTCTCTCTGTTTGTCTGTGTGTTTTTCTCTCTCTCTCTCTTTCTCTCTCTATTTTTACTTAAATTTATGATCTTATCTGATTATAGCAAAGAAATAAGTTTCTACACCGAAAAAATTGTATTCTTGTTTTGAGGATATCCCACTTACATTAAGTATATTTTATACTAAAATAGGCGCCAAGAAGAGTTTTTTATTTTAAGAGGAAAATCCTCTAAATAGTAATATTGATGAGAATATATAATACTGATTAGAATATAAAAAGCCTCTATAGAAAAACATATATATCTCACTATCGAAAAAGACTATATTCTTAAATTAAGAATATATTCTTAAATAAAGAATATGGATTGTTTATTTTGAAAGTGGTGTAAGTCCATTTTTGAAAAAAAATGAGATATCACGTAATTCATAATTCATAATTGACAGATATGTTAACCTATAAGTTTCTCGAAACAAAAGAAAAAATGGACTTACACCACTTTCAAAATAAACGGTCCATATATTCTTAATTTCAGAAGAATATCATCTAAAATCTTTAAGAAGATTTTTTAAGTATAAAGTCTTCTACTTACAAGAATATAATTTTTTCGGTGTATATTTTCAATAATCAACAATTTTTAAAAAAATAATTTTTAACAACGTGATAGTAAATTAATTAAAAATAGTACATCAAAAATATATTAATTAATGTCAGTAAAAGTATTAATTAATGTCGGTCATACATGTGCGGTACGTTTATTTTCATTAATTCCGTCGCAATTAATTAACATCTGGTTACAAGTTACCGGTAAGAGTTTCCTTAATAGGTTGACCAAAATGTGCAAATAATTTAGATACATTTCCCTTCAGCGTGATAGAGCAGTTGTAATAACGACATTTAAGGGGTTTTCGCCGTGTAATATTTCCGTGTAAGAACACATTAACGTTCAAATCTATATTAAGAATTATGTGTACGAGGCGGAATTGTATGCGGTATAATGTCTCAAAATTAAAATCGGCTTATCATAAAGCAAGATTTATATCGAGAACATTAAGAGTAATAAACAACGCGGTAAAAAGAAAACATTAGTCAAATATACGTTGAGAGAAAAGCCAACTCGCGCGCAGCTTTGCGCGCGAGGCTAATGTTCGCCATTAGATAACAGCAATCGATGTTTTTGCTCTTTCCTCGAACCGTAATCGTCCGTAAAATGAAGAAAAAGCGCCGGGGGGGTGGGAGGGCGGAGGGGAGGACGATTGACGAAGAAGGTAGGATGGAAACTTCGCGTGAGGATGGAAACTCCGCTAGAGAGAAATCCTGGATACACGCCAGCCGCGAGTAAAACGTAAACGAAAATCAGTTTTGTTATTCTACGCTTGCTAATGGAAATGTCCGCGCGCGGCGGTCGCTACACGTTGCTCATCTTTACGACGCGCTTTTTTAATATTCCGTCAATGCGCGCGTATATTATTTTCTAACGGTAACAACTCGGTACTAAAGATAGAGAAGTAGAGATGCGCCGAGGAGGTTAAAACCTAAAAGCTAGTTTGATATATCCGGGAACGTTTCATGTTTGGATATTTCGCGAGCGCGGTATAAGCCCAACAACTTCCCGAACTCGATTACTCCCTACTCCGCGCGACTGCGAAATCCCTGCGAGAATTGCGAGAGACTCGACGTTATCGCAAGCGCGACCGAAATGTCCCGGCTATGCCCGTCGTGCCCGCGAAATTAATCGTACAATTAGCGTTCGAGACGATATAAACGCTGCCGCTCGGGGAATGAGAGAGCGTATACGGAGAATAATTATTTTAAACCGCGCGCATACATAAAGTATCTCATTTTTCAAAGCAAAACTATTTCATTTATCACCTAATTTGCGTCGGAGACGCAGGAGAGCGAAATTACACGTGCTTTATACAGATTGATTACGTTTTCGGGCTAATTGAATTTCTCAAAGTTACGTCGCTGTTATTGCGCAACACGCAATTGTTTTGATTCCGGGACGGTAAGTGGGTTAATATCGCCGGCAGCTTGAATAAGATGGGTTCCCTCTGCAATACGCGAAGGACGAAAACATTTTCTCGGGGTAACGAAATTTCACAGAGCACCGTGCGGCCGAGTTGGCAAAAGTTTCTCGCCTCTCTCTCTCTCTCTCTCACGTAAATTCCGAGACTATATCTTGAAATTACAAACTTTCCCGCGGAAGGAATGAAGGTGATTGCGCGGATTACGCGGCTATGTCATTTTGTAGATATTCGGTTTTGCTCAAAAATAAGTGGATTACGGCAAATCGAAAGAATAGACCTGACTCTCTCTCTCTCTCTCTCTCTTTCTCTCTCTTCTCTTTCCGTACGAAGATTTATATTAATTCCGATTTATCTCGAAGTGACAAGTGAAATGATCACCCGTCTATCATAACAGATATACCAATAGCGAAATTAGGAATGAAAATGGAAGCGCAGAATAATGGCAATAGCCGCTAATCGTAACGCATTTGTCGGTGCGTCGAAGGGAATTTAATAAATCGTGTGCTATCGACGAGCTTGATGTCCATCAATATTTGATATCCATTCAGTATATTTTTCACGGAGAATTTAACGGAGAAATCAATTTCTTTAAAAAAAAAAAAAAAAAACAAATGTATATATTTGCAAATATACAAAAATTCTTTCTTGGACGTGTGTTTAAATAATGGAATTCTTCGCAAAACTTTTTTAGCGCATTGTTAGTACTTTAGTCTTGAAAAAAAAAATAAAAACAAACGTTTTCCAAAACGCAACAACAATAAATAACATTAAACATAAATGTTTTACAAACATTATCAAAATAATATCAAACATAAATATTTGCAAAATTGTAAACATTTATGTTCGATATTATTTTATTCGGTAAGTTCCGCTTTTTGTTATATTTATTTGTTATTTTTTCAATTATTATTTATCATTTTGTGTGCGCTGTCAATTTTCTGTTTTTTTTTTTTATTGTATACCTTTAGTTGCACACTGAAGAAGATTAAAAAAAAGGGATCAAAACATCTGTACTGGTTTTTATGTTCAATAAAAAAAATTCACATGTACAATCTGTCTTTTTGGCACGCATCCGCCTCTAATATTTTGTTTCGTTATTTATCTTGTTTGAACGCGGTGCAAAATTATCCGATTAAAGATAAACTTTTTCGCTCGCGAAGGTTTCGCGCTTTCGAAAAAGTAGTTAGCAAAAATGAAAGAGAGAGAGAGAGAGAGAGTACACAATTATCGAACATCCGTCCACCTCTTCTTCCCCCTCGTCTTTACGAATTCGCGACTCTTAAAATCGCGTTATCCGCGCCTCGACGCGCTCACCGATCGAGACAATTGAGGATTCAGCGGAGTTAATTCGCAGCGCAAAGTTTTCCCACCTACTCGTCGTCGCCCGCGCGCGTTCGCTCGTTAAATTGTTCGTCGATTAATTGAATTACCAGCGGCGGTGCCGACATCGTTAAGTGCGATTTGCCTCGGCAAAGCACAACCTCACACCACTACTACGCGAGACGACGACGAGACTATACGCGCCGATCTTCTACGCCCGCGCGCGTGTTCTTCTCCTTTTCTCCCCTCCGCCTTCTCTTCAGAATACGCCTCGCATCATCCTCGCTCGATTTCAGCCTCTATAGTTCCTCTCTTCCGCGCTCGCTTCCGGTTCTACCATCCTCTCTCTTCCGCCTTCCTTCCTGACACGAATCCTGTTAAAAGCCTGGGTATATATACGTACTTACATACGTGTATGTACATGCATACATATATATATATACATATATATATATATATATATATATATATATAAATGGACGGAGTTTCACGCCGAAATGTATTTAAGCTGCGTTTTCACACCGTGCCCGTCGGCCGCACACTATCTAACCGTTGTCCTCCGCTTCCTCCGGCGGCGCAACAACGAAAATATCCGCCGATGTTATTTCACGGTGCGGCGTTTATGTGGGTCATCCAGCGCTTTTAACTCGTCGACTCCGCCGAGCTCCGCGGGCTCATCGTATTCGATCTGGATTACTTCCTCGTTCCTCTTCTAAAAAAAAAACAACCGTAGTTTTCGCCGTTGCAGACGCATTTTTTCGATCTATAATTGCGAATACCCGAAGCTTGCGCGCGATAATGAATTTCGCGCTTGCGCGTGTATTAAATTATACGATCCGATATAAATTGTACGTGTATCAAGCATCGTGTAACATTCACGTAACGTTCACGTAACGTTAAAATAGGCGTGATTTTTTACTTTTTTGCAATCTCTCTTCCTGAATTCTCGGAATTTCAATCATCGAAATTTCATCATCATTTAATTGCACAGTCGAAATATCGTTCAGAAGGAATGAAGAGTACGTATATACGCACGCGTACGTACATACATACGCGCACTCGTGAGAGAGTGAGTACTACTCGTTGAATTGCGCGAGAGGCAAAGAGAAATATAAATTCCAAACGTTGAAAAAGCGTACAGAGAATTTTGTTTTCGTGTTTTTTTTTTTCATTTAATGCAATACCACGGGCGCGGCATACTTGTTACACGGGGAGAAACGGCACACGGCAACTCTTGGAAGGAAGGAAATATCGCCGTCGGGAAACTGGGTTACGATCATGAGCCGCGTAGCAATAAATCCGGAATGCTAAAATGAAATTCCCCCGGTTCGGGACTCGATAACCCGTGATTTTACAGCGCCGCGCCACGTCGTGCCAAAAAGGGATTTCGACCGCGAAAAAACGGACGGGGCAATATCGGAAACGTCATCTTCGAAACGCGAAGAGAGCAGTTCGGACTCGATCCATCGGAAACTTTCCAAAAACGTTTTCAAGGAAGTTGTCCCGACGGAACGATAACGCGCTTTCTCTCGCTCCCAACCCCCCTCTACCTCCCTCCACCTTTTTCGCCACCCGTTTCACCGCCACTCCCTCGCGAGGTTTCACAGTTCGCGAAAATCTCGACTCTCTCGCGGCTTGGAAACACGCGACGCGAGTAAACAAATAAATCAGCGACATTCTCTCTGGCCGCATCGATGTGCAAGCTGATTTTGCAGTTTTCTTCCGTTTCGCATTCAGCCGACACGATAGAACGACAATAGAACGTTGTCGTTGTCGATTTAATAATCTGACTTGAGTCAGCAGCGAAATTCGACCAACACTTTACAAACAAAAATAGTCAGTTCGATATCTGTGATATTGCGCAAAATGTAGCTTGACACTTATTTATTTATTTTTTTAATGAATTTTTAATTTATTGTCGCCAAAATTCTAATCAAAATTTACCAATATTAACAATATCAAGATGTGAGAAATAAAGTAATTGAGTTGTGTGTAACGGAGAGTGTGAGTGCGGAAAAGATTGTCAAAAAGACGAGAAACGCGAACACGGAGAGAGAGAAAGGTCTTTCGACGTAATGAGGTCGTTACTGTAACGATAAGAACCGCGCGAGCGCACACAAATGGAAAACTGTAACGTCTAGATAGATATTAATAAAGAAGAAACGTGAGAGAAATTTGTTGACATCCCTGAGTCTAGAAACCAACGCGATGAGATTGGCTGATACGACCGCGCGTACGCGATTTTCTAGTTTCCACCTACCGCGTATACCTAGGGTAACTGTCCCTATTAGTGTGCCTGTCCCGATTAGTGTGCCTTTATATTTAAATAAATATTACAGAAAAACAAGTAAAAATAAATAAGTAGAGTATTTTTTTATTTATAGTTATGATATCAATGGATTTTTTTAAAATAGTTCATTTTACATTTATAAACATGTAAAGTATAGTAAATATTTTTTAAAAATTTATACTATGATTTCGTCAGATAAACC
>NW_018020805.1:55325-58360 GCF_002006095.1 Pseudomyrmex gracilis | reverse complement strand
ACAAATCTTATTGTCAAAAGAAGAGTTTAAAGAATCGATATAAATTTTGAGCAAGCTCATTTGAAGTCAGTTAATTGAGTATTTATTCAAAAAAGAGAGCACGCTTGCTTAACAGCACACTAATAGGGACAGTTACCCTATATACAAACACCGCGAGATGTCGATATTACGCGCGAAATTTCGCAAAGTACGAACGCGAATAAAACACAAAAAAAAAACCGCGATGTTTGCAAAACACTTACGCGTCGATAACCGTTCAACGATAAAAAGTTTTTATTCTAATCAGAATGGGCTCGCAGTCCCATCGGGACTGACTGAAGAAAGAAAATCGCGCATCGAAAAAACAAAAGAAAAGATCCCCGAGATATATAGAAAAATTTCATCGCGGAGTTTTCTCGAAAACTGGGCGAAAGCCGAAGTCGCAAAAATAAGATCGGCGGTAGAGAGACACGACGATTCGAATAGAAAAATATGTTTCGAAGAAAAGACTTTTGATGCGCGCGCGCGCGCGCGAGATAAAGAGACGGGCGAAAAGATCGAGCGTTTCGAGGAAAAAGGATCAGATAACACGCCCGCGTGACTTAACGTTAGCGTAACATTTGCGTAAAGTCGCTTTTGTATCTTTATAGGTCTCTCGCCGTCGTTTTACCTACAAAAGCCGACGCGCGCGCGTACTAGTCGAAGAAAGAATAAGATGAAGAGTGAAATATTAAAAGCACACGCGCGAAGTCGAATTCACACAAAGATATTTTCCCTTCGCTTGCACCTGCGCTCTTTCACGTGGGATATATATACGATGTAATACGCCACTACGTTACGACATTCAGACGGAAAGAACTAAAGAGTATGTATATATAAAAGAAGGAATAAACGACAGAGAGAGAGAAGAATAAAGAGGTTCGCATCAACGTCGTGCAAATTCCGGCAACGTTTCACAAAATCGTCCAGTTCTTTTTCAGCTTTGCGTGAAAAATCCACTCCCTCTCGCCGAGCGTAATATCCACTCTACCTCAACTGACCGGCCAAGGGATGGGATACCGAGCGAGGTCTCAGACAGGAGGCGGAATCAGGACATCCTCCGCGCGCACGGTGGATAATCCTACGGATTTATTCTGGCACTACTTTTTCGCTAAGCCACCCCCTACGCGAGGGAGCCGTCTTAAAGCAGAAACGCGTAGTAGACCCCGGGGAGTAACATTTTTGCCACTTTGCTTGCCCGCGTTCGCGGAGAAACCGTAGCCATTCGTAAAATTGGTTTCCGGTTTTCACGAACGTGACACGTTTCCATTAGATCGTTGAATATGAAATATATCGGTTTTGTCGACCAACGATTCTCACGTAATTTCCGCGGAAAAGCAAAAAAAACGACGTTTGTGTGCCGAATATGTCTACTAGACTTTGAGTAAAAAAAAAACAATTTGTTGAAAAGTAAATATTCGAAAAATAAAAACATTGTGCGATGATTGTATTTCGATGCCGAAGAGATTGTTTCACGTATTTTGCACCGAGATACAAGAAAAATTTCATCTGAAGAAACGATTACAGACGTTCGGAAACGCGGTGGACGCCCTCAAATAAAGCGCGCGCGCGCGCGCAGTAGCTGCGATCTAATGAAGGGAAAAATTTCTTTAGACGGATGAAGGAATTTTTCCGGCACGAAGCGCTCTCCGATAAATTCTCGAACGCGAGAGTACGAAAGCGCGATAGAACGGAGGGGTATTTTCTCTCTTTCTCTTTCTTTCTCACCCTCTTCCTCCCCCCCTCTCTCTCTCTCTCTGAATTAATTACCGCGATCCCGTTTTATCGTCGAACGCGTCGGTCGTGATACCGATACACGTAAACCGGCGCGAAATCCTCGTTCGCCTAATTAATTACGCGCCTCTATTTGCGCGAATAAAAAAAAAAAAAAAAAAAACATTCTCGGACACTGCATCGTGAAAGCAAAAGCGGAGAAGAAACTCGGAAGCGCGCCGTGATATACGGGAAATAATTAAAGCGGCATTAAACCTGCGCTACACATAGGATTATAAACTCCAAAGGCCCCGGGACGACGGGAATAAGCCATGCATGGGCCGAGAAACTTGGGATCGGTGAAAGTTTTGTCGGTCGCTTAAATTTCAAACATATATTGCTGCTGTTCTCAAATTTAATCGCATTAACGTTAATATTTCGTGGTAGACGATATTCGCGCGCGTATGCATGTCCGACGGCGACGGTGCTTGATGGAGTGGAAAGACATTATTTTACGGAGAATACTCCAGGCGCGTTGTTTCTTTTTTTTTTTTTTTTTTTTCTCTCTACGACACTTTTCACACGCGTTTTGACGTATTGCAAGAACCGTGAAAGGTCGCGTTCACAAGAGAGAAATCACGCGCGAACCACGCTCGTAAAATTTTCCTATAGAACGCCGATTGTGTGTTTCCTCGCGTGTGAATATGGATTTTACTTTGTATCCTCCGCCGTCGTCGATGACACTGCATGCGAAACAGTTCATTCGCGACGCCTTCGAATTGTTCTCGCCGGAGCCGCGCGATATATACACACGCTTTAAATTTTATAGAGAATCGCAAATGCCGAGATCTCTCGTTGAATATTTTCTCGACAATATTATCGACATGTGAATTATATTTTCACATCGTGAGTATTTCAATTTCACTTAACCCTCTTTCAACGCTCGCCACGAGTTTATTTCGTCGCGAGAAAAAGCTCTTGAATTTTTGCAACACAATCCCATTCACACAAATTCACAGAAACGCAATTTCTCAAAGTGACGAAATTCAATCTCGTAATTAATTTCATCTTTTATACACCGAAAAAATTGTATTCTTGTTTTGAGGATATCCCACTTACTTTAAGTATATTTTATACTAAAATAGGCGCCAAGAAGAGTTCCTTATTTTAAAAGGAAAATCCTCTAAATAGTAATATTGATAAGAATACATACTGATTAGAATATAAAAAGCCTCTATAGAAAAACATATATATCTCACTATCGAAAAAGACTATATTCTTAAATTAAGAATATATTCTTAAAT
>NW_018020805.1:44822-55245 GCF_002006095.1 Pseudomyrmex gracilis | reverse complement strand
ATATACACGTACACCGAAAAAATTGTATTCTTGTTTTGAGGAGATATCCCACTTACTTTAAGTATATTTTATACTAAAATAGGCGCCAAGAAGAGTTTCTTATTTTAAGAGCAAAATCCTCTAAATAGTAATATTGATAAGAATATAAAAAGCCTCTATAGAAAAACATATATATCTCACTATCGAAAAAGACTATATTCTTAAATAAAGAATATATTCTTAATTTCAGAAGAATATCATCTAAAATCTTTAAGAAGATTTTTTAAGTATAAAATCTTCTACTTACGAGAATATAATTTTTTCGGTGTACCGTGCTTTTATACGTTCAGACGTCATATTTTTTCTTGAAATAAATTTCTTTGCATTCTCCGAAATACGCTTCTCCAAATATACGATCAAACAAAGAGACAGGTATACATTGCGAGTACTACAAAGCAGAAAAATGAGAATAAGAAATGTATAGCAATTTACAATGTCAGTTCTAACGCAAGATTCTCACGGAAATCATATTTTCTTGCCTCGCAATAATTTTTTACAGGTCGCTGTATCTGTTATCGGCGCGTTGCACGCGTCATCGCGCAAGCATCGAATTTGAGGCGATTATACACGCGCTCGATGCGAAGAAGTTCGTCGAGAGCGTCGATCCTCCTGAAAGAGCACTCGACGAACGCTCTTCTCGAAACCGGAGCTGCGCATTGTTTTAAACGGCAACGAACTGTATGTGCGCCGCCAGTGTTGCGAACGATGCGCGCGACAGCTTGAGAGAACGATGGATTCGCCGATACAAGCCCGAAGAGCGCAATTTCTTGGCGCGTACTTCTCGATACTTTGGGACGCGCGTTCTCGGCTTTTCCGCGCGTTCGCAAGCTCTCGCGTGATATGTCGGTTTTCCCCCGACGACGTTTCGAGGATACACCGGCGGAGAAAGAAAAGTCCTAAATCCACAGCGAGAAGGCGTTTCCGTGAGACAGCGAAGCCGTGCGCCGAGTCCGATAAAGTAAACCGCATAATATCATTGTGTGCGATTTTTTCGTCGGATTTATTATTTCAATTTGTATTACATGTTTTTATTTAATCTAATATTATTCTAATATTATTTAATCTAATATTATTCTAATATTATTTAATCTAATATTATTCTTATTATTGTTCTGCGTTTTGTCGATTTTTGCTGCATTTACTGCAAACTACTCTCGCACGTGCGCGAATACAGATATTTTTATTGACTCCGCAAATCTCTTGCGCAGCTATATAGTCGCGAAATTTTTTTCGAATTAACGAGAGAAAATTGTACGACGGTGAATTTAAAAAATTTCCTCCCTACTTTTTGGCGACGCGTGCGAAAAAGTGCAGCAGAATTTTTCGCGCAGCAAAATTTTTCCAACGTCAAGAGTTCGCGTAGTTTTCCTTCCGCTCGAGAGAGTAGTTTCTTTTTGTATATCCAAATTTCAGTCGAGACGATATTTCGTGACAATTTGTGTACTCCCATGGAAAGGAGTTTATTTACATCATCACGATTTTCACACGCTCTCTGGAAAAGAAGTCTTTATTTATTCAGAAATTATCTGAAAGTTTTTCACTCTACCTCGGAAATGTATCCGAAACTTTTTCGCGCAAATTGTTTTTCATACAGATCTGAAATAAAATAAAAAGATAAAAACAATTCTCTTGTGTGTTTTGTCTTCATTCCTAAAGGTAATTTCTGATCGATAGTTTCGCGAGGCAGGGCAACGATTGCCTAGATTTTTTGTTTTGCGCAGATCGACTATTGCACATATCCCGTTTGCGCAGACAATTTTTGCGCAGATCCCGATTGTCCATAGTCATTGCACAGATGTCGCGGTTGACTAAGAAATCTGTACGATTAAATTCAATTTGTTACTTAAAGAGCCGTCTACAATGGAGAGTTGTAGGCCGTAATAGTAAGAAATTGACCAATCACAGACAAAGTACAGAAGAATAATCGATTGTGATTTGCCAATTTCTTACTGTTACGGCCTACAACTCTCCATTGTAGACGGCTCTTAAGAGGGTACTGGAGCCCGACTTGTAAACTGGATAGAGACCTGTAAACCGACGTTTTTATAACCTAAAATTCTTTATTTTTTAATTTTATTTACTGCACAACATTAAAAGCGCTTCTACAGAAGCAAATAAATATACAAAACTATATAAAGTTTTTGAAAATGGGTATATAATGCTTTTTTGAACTTGTTTTTCATCTATAATAATAGTATATGGTATCAAATACACATCATCACAATATTACTTTTTGTGCATCAATTAGACAACCAAATCATATTCTGAGTGTTTCATTAGATTGTTTTGTGTCGTACATATTGCTGTAGTTCAGTGTAAATACGTACATAAGCTTAGAAATAATTTTTTATACATGAATATATGGTGAGATTATAGAAGAAAACTGTATAAGAAAAAATTTATGCTGAATTTTGACATTTCAAAGAACAACAGCAAACTCTTAGCATAATTTACTTATTTCTGTAGAAGCATTTTGGATTTGATGCAGTAAATACGGCACAAAACGAAATATTAAAACGTCGATTTACAGGTCTCTATAGTCGGTATCCAGTACCTTCTTAAGAAATTATTTGGCTACGTTATTTTGTTTACACCTGTTTTATTATGTATCAAAATTTCGAAGTAAAACACCGCCACTACTCTGCTTCTCTTTGTTAGATTAAAGCTATAATATGATATATGAGCTATACAGGGTGTCCCAGAATTGCCGTACAATCTCTCGTAGGCAAGTAGAAGGAGTAAAACTGAGTCGAAAAGTCCTGAACCATTTTTTTCTATTATTTATAATAAAAGAGTAATTATTGAGTAAATCAGGCCAATCAGCGCAGACCTTTAGCCAGGCGCACGTCAGTGAGTCGCGCGCCTGGTGTGTGTGAGTGCTCACTGACATATTGAGATATGAGATATGAAAATAAACAAATTAGAAAATTTGCCTTGTATTACTAATATGATTACGCACAACAGCACACACACAACATACAGTAGTGCCTCGCTAACTTTCCGATCCTCCGGTTTCGCGAACGGAAAGATGTCGAGAGAGGTATTGTTTCGGCCTGTTCTACAATACAGTCGTAAGCCGTAAGTCGTAAGAAATTGACCAATCACAATCAATTATTCTTCTGTAATTTGTCTGTAATTGGTCGATTTCTTACGACTTACAGCTTACGACTGTATTGTAGAACGGGCCTTCAAGAATTGTGTGTGCCGGCTGTTTCTGATTGGCTCGACCATAGACTCGACCGCCGCAGAGTCATTCCTACCAATTTGCGCAAAGCACTTCTAGGAATTGGTGGGGATGACTCCCGGTACGATACCGAAGGAAAAATTCGGCATGTTAGCGAGGAACTAGTGTATTGTATATTTTATAATATTTCAGACAAGTCTAGCTGAAATGCTTGGATTTCAAAAAAAAAAAAGCAAAGTGAGAAGCTTGGAACAAGAAAAAAGGCATTTTGCAAGGAGCTTTTGCATGAGGCAAAGCTACATTGAATATGCCAACACATCGATAGAAAAGTACAAACTTCGTCATCATTTTACATTCCTTTTGTTTATTATATAAACATCTAAAGATCGTCATTCTACATTAGTTGCAAAACACAAACGCAATTAGAGAGGCAATGAAAGACGCAAACGCATTCATATAAACGTATTCACACGTAAACTTATTAAAAACAATTGTATAGTGTAAAAAACTAAGAAAACGTTAAGAAGTAATAAAAAAATTACAGTGCAAATATTATTTTTATTATAACTAATTTGAATAAATATCTTTTTGTAGGACAAACAATGAATTCTAACTTGTCACTTAACATTTTATAAATATTAATGATTAATTAACATATATCCTCACGTATAACATTAAATGATATGACATAATAATATATGTATAATATAATATAATAATATAAATTTTTCTCTTATATGTCATAGATTTATATACTTAGATACTGTGAGTTTATTTAGCGTGTAATTTATATTTATATAGTTATGTGTGCTATACATAAATATATACGCTATACAAATATGCTATATATATACGTATTAGCGTATATATAAGTATTATCTCTTGATAAAGAAACAAATTTATCTTATGATCAACAACTTCAAAATTAATTAAAGTCTGAAAAGTGTATTTCCGAATTTAATTATAATCAGTCATTTTTAATCATATAATCAGTAGTTTTCGTTATCATAAAAAAAACTCGCTTCAAAACAAAAAAGACATAAGAATTGGACACAACTAATTGGTAAATTCTTTTAACTAAAATCTTTTGTTTACATGCAAAAAGCATACATCATAAAAAGAAAACTTAGTTAATCATGCGTTTGTAATCAAAAACCATACTCTGGTCACTTATTATATTTTGCATTTTAACTAAGAAACTACGACGATTTGCAACTTTTTCTTTAATACCCGGTAAAACATTTTCTATGTATAAAATTGTATGGACATATTCAGCACACACACACACATATAAATTTGCATAATTAGATATAATAATTTTAATTTGTGTATAAGTATATATGATTATATATAAAAAAATTTTTTTAAATATAGTAAAAATATAGTTTTATAGAATTATTTTGTATCTAACATGATACTAATAGCATTATTTTGTACTTTGATATAGAATATCTTTGAAGCCATTCTCTTAAAAAAAGAAATTCTCCGTGTATAAAATTGTATGGACATATTCGACATATAAATTTGCATAATTAGATATAATTATTTTAATTTGTGTATAAGTATATATGAAAATTTTTTTATCGGATAACATCGAGAATAAATAATTCCTAAAACAGATTACAAAATATATTTATAATAAAATCCTGTATACTTGTGCATAAATTTGATAAAAGTTACGGGATATACTTTTAATAGAAAAAATAAAAAACTAATAACTTACACATAAGCAGTAGGTTATATCTGAAGAAAAAGTAACGCACAAAATTTCAAAAAGATATTAAAATAATATTTTACATATTCTATAAAAATAAATTTACCATGTGATGTATATCCGGCAGTTTCTTTAAAAGTGTACCGGCGATACCGACTATAGAGACCTGTAAATCGACGTTTTAGAAACCTAAATTTCTCTAATTTCTAATTTTGTGTACTGCATCACATAAAAAATATTTCTACAAAAGCAAATAAATATAAAAAACTACATAGTGCTTTTGAAAATGAGTATATAATGCTCTTTTGAACTCTTTTTTTTTATTCATAATGATAGCATATGATACTCTATTTTGTCATCACAATATTTTTATTTTTAAACTAATAATATATGAATATAGGGACATGAAGAGCCGTTCGCAGGATGTTGTGCTTGAATGTGCTTTAAATATATATATATATATGTATACACATATATATTTCGATGTATACGGGGTCCTTCATATATATGTGATGCAAATCCAGCATCCTATATGGAGGAAAAAAATTATTTTGAAGTATATATGTGTATACATATATATATATTTAAAGCACATTCACGCACAACATCCTGCGAACGGCTCTTCATGTCCCTATATTCATATATTATTAGATATTTAATAAGACTTATAGAGCCTGAGAGTAATCTCGATTTATCACTAATTTTTATTTTTCTCATCAATTAGGTAGTCAAATCATAATCTGAGTGTCTCATTATGTTCTTTTTTGCCGTACTTAGTGCGCTAATTCAGTGTAAATACGTACATAAGCTTAGAAATAATCCTACATACATGAATATATAGTGAGATTATAGAAGAGAACTGTATAAGAAGTAATTTATGCTGAATTTTGACATTCTAAAGAACAAGCGCACTTAGCACAATTTGCTTATTTTTGAAGAATTATGTTTTGGAGAATTATTTTGGATTTAATGCAGTAAATACGACAAAAAATCAAATATTAAAACGTCGATTTGCAGGCAGCGTAATTTTAAACAATTAAGACTTAAGGCTCGTTGAAATTGTCAACAAGAAATATATAAGGCCTTACGAGCCATTTGCAGGATGTTCGCAGCATCCCGTATGAATTTAAGGATTGAGATTTCAATTCAAAAAACACTCACTTGTAAAAATTTACAAGTTGAATTCGTTACATGTGTATATATACATATATGTATACACGCACAGTTTTCGCACAAACATCCTGCGAATGGCTCGTAAGGCCTTATATATTTTTTGTTGTCGATTTGCAGGTCTTAATAGTCGGTATTCAGTATCCTTTTAAGAACATTTTCTTAGTAATCTAAAAAAATCATATGCTATTATCACTTAGTGTGATTTATTTATATAGAATGTAAGAACATTTCAAAATTATATATTAGAATTGTGGCGATTTAACCTGCACGTCACGATACACTTGACAGCTCGATCTGTCGAACTTTGACAGATGACAATAAGGAGTTAAATTCAAGCAATTAAAGCTTTTGATCCCCGCTAAAAGGCATAGTATTTTCTTGATTATAAAAAAATTTCGCAAAAGATGCGACGGATCTGCTTCGTCCTATTGTGTAAATATATCGTTACCGTGGAAAGTCGCTCCCCTGGATATTCCTCGATAAGGCTGACGAGACCGCATAGAATTTTTCTTGCTGAAGAAGATCCACGGCTGCAGCATCCGCTGTCCCCGACGAACGAATTCCTTCTCGACCTTCCTCGAAAAATTTCACCGATCCGGTCGTTTTCTTCGACGAGTTGCCAAATCGTCACCGTCCGGATCACTCGAGGAACGCAATTCGAGACGACAAGGTCTTCTAAAAGAGCGCAAGATCGAGGTCGCGACAAGCTCGAAAGGAAATCAGGCGGAGGTTTACCTCTACGACACAGTTACGCAGACCGAGAAACACAACTCATCGACTCATCCAGAAACACCTCCGTCGATAAGAAGATTCGGCCCGATCAGATTTACTAAAACATTGCCGATTATTTTTTTCAGAGAAAAATTGTAAAATGTCGTAAAGTTTTTAAAAGGTTAAAATAAATTTGTTGATTCTTGGCAAAAGATTGAAGTTAATAAAAGTGGGGACTATTCCCTCACATATTTGGTGACCCCTGGCAACAGACAGGTATAAGTTGGAGATCCACGTAGCGGCTCAGTTAGAAAAATAAGATTTAATTGTTAAAATAAATTTGTCAATTCTTGGCAAAAGAGATTGAAGTTAATAAAAGTGGGAACTATTCCCTCACATATTTGATGATCTCTGGCAACAGACAGGTATAAGTTGGAGATCCACGTAGCGGCTCAGTCAGAAAAATAAGATTTAATTGTTAAAATAAATTTGTTAATTCTTGGCAAAAGATTGAAGTTAATAAAAGTGGGGACTATTCCCTCACATATTTGATGACCCCTGGCAACAGACGGATATAAATAGGAGATCCACGTAGCGGCTCAGTCAGAAAAATTAAGATTTAATTGTTAAAATAAATTTGTCAATTCTTGGCAAAAGAGATTGAAGTTAATAAAAGTGGGAACTATTCCCTCACATATTTGATGACCTCTGGCAGCAGACGGGTATAAATTGAAGATCCACGTAGCGGCTCAGTCAGAAACCGATAGAATGGCAGAGAGTGAGGACGAACGAGAAGGAAATCAAGAGTCAGCAGAGCTAACTCTACCAATGCCGCGTTTTGGACCGACGAGCCGGAGCTTTGGTTCGCGCAGCTCGAGAATCAATTTCACATTTGCGCAATATTTTCCAGGATTCAACGAAGAATATTCCTACGCTCTTGCTTGGATCGACGCGAAGTTCGCCAAAGAAATAAAAGTTGTTATCATCGCTCCCCCGGCTGGTGGATAAATACGGGCGCTCATCAAACGCCTTTCGATTTCGCAGGAGCAACGTATCCGGCAGCTTTTGGACCACGGAAGGAACTTGTGGAGATCGAAAGCCATCGCAGTTTCTTCGCCATCTTCAAACGCTAGCAGAAGCAAACGTTCTGGATGCGCTTCTTCGCACTCTGTGATTAAATCGGCTTCCGTCGCAGATGCAGAGTATCCTCGCGCACCTAACGACAGGCCGGGGGACGTTGCAGAGCAGGCTGATCGCATCAACGAAGTCAACTACAGGGCCGTCGTTACAGCAACCTCTTTGGCTTCCGCTCGAAAAAAAGATGCTTCATCTTCTTTGGAGGCACGGGTCGAGGAGCTTTCAAAACAGGTGGTTAAGTTCGCGCGATTTTCTCGCAGCAGAAGTAAATCCAGGAACAGGGACCGCGGTAAATTTCGCAGCAAATCTCGCGGCAAGGTGGATGAGGGCATCTGTCATTTTTACCATCGGCGTTTTGGAAAAACGGCGAAGAAGTGTACTTACTACCCTTGTAATTTCAAACCGGAAAACCAGTAGAGCTGTTGCTAGAGGCGGCGAGCGAGGTGTCAGTCTTAAGCCATGCCGTCTTTTCATCACGGATCGAAAAACTAAGCTGCAACACCTCATCGACACCGGATTTGACGTCAGCTTTTTTCTACGGAAGAAGGTGCGGGCAAAGAATAAGTCGCAGACCTACTAGCTCTTCACAGCCAACAGTGAGCCAACGGATCTGTAATCAACACGTACGGCATTATCGTCTTACCAGCCAGATTTAGGACTCCGGCGCAGTTTTTCTTGGCGATTCGTCATAGCGGACGTTGCTCAGCTTATCATCGGAGACGGATTTCCTGTCGCACTTTCAACTTCTTCCGGACATGAGGAACAAGAGGATTGCTTCGGCAGGAAAAACAGGACTTTTTGCCAGTGGAGCCTCGCAAAAAGGAATTCGCTCGTCGGGGACAGCGGACGCTGCAGCCGTGGATCTCTTTCAGCAAGAAAAATTCTATATGCGGTCTTGTCAGTTTCACCGATGAAATATCCAGGGGAGCGACTTTCCACGGCAACGACATACTACACAATAGGGCGAAGCAGAGCACTCGCCAATGATCCTCCGCATTTTCTTCATTAATATATTCTTTTGCGGAATTTTTATAATCGAGAAAATATGCCATCTAGCGGAGATCAATTAAAAGCTTTAATTGCTAGAATTTAGCTTCTTTTTGTCATCTGTCAAAGTTCGACAGATCGAGCTGGCAAGTGTGTCGTGGCGTGCAGACAATGACGTAAATACAATATTAAGTGTATGAAATGTAATCACATGTGTTTGTTCCAAAAAAAACAAAGATGTTTTTGGGAATAAATGTTTTTGTAAGACGATTAAGAATAAAAAATCAAAATTGGAGATTTTGTTGGGCTGGTGGAACCTTGCTGGTGGAACCTTGAACGAGATGTTTTGCTATAAAAAAAAAAAAACACTTAAAGTTGATTACTCCAAACGTTTCAGTTTTTATTTTTGACCCATTTTTAGTGAACCTATTGTTCAAACATTCCTTCACGATTAACGTACAGTCGAATTGTGTATCGCTGCATTGCTGCAAAGTTTTATTTAAAAAACATAGTAAATTTAAATAGTAAATTTAAATCTTAAAAGTAGCAGCATTATTTTATTTTCTGGTACAAGTTAGGTTTTGCGTACAATAGATAAAATATTAGGAATAGGAATAAATATTAAAAAGTAGAAATAAGAAATTCTTTCTTTACATAACAAGAAAATAGAATAATTTAATTAATACATCATAAATTAAAAAATAAGAATTTAGAATAATTAATCTATCGCTATTTCCTTGCATTGTGCAAGAGGCTTGACAATGTGTCTGTATCTTTTTGCTAGAAAGCAACCGAAAGGATAAGACCGATGTCGATTGTCGACAACGACTTGATGAACTTCTTTTTTTTTCGAAACGGCAGTTTGTCGACTCGACAAGTTTCACCGATTTATTCTGAAAATGTATATAACAGGCAAGATAAATATAGTTTGCAAGATCAAGAGGCACGGTAGTGCCTCGCGCCAAGTTCACACGTAACGAAGTGACGCTCGAACTGCGCGAACGCATTGTGCCTCTTATACGCGAAATTCATGCATTGAGAAATAGGAAGATTCTCTCAGAGCAATTTTTTAAGTAACGAAAACTTTTTTACGCCAGCAACACCTCCAATATAACTTTTTTTTATTAAACTGTTTTAATAAATTTTTGAAACTTGGCACGAAATAACTACAAACTGTATACTTTAAATCTATAAAGTAGAAAATTAATTCCGAAAACGGAATAAACAAATTGTGCATAAAAATCAAACTCCGGCAATACTACCGAGCGCGGTAGGCGCGTGGCAGTCCATTGCGGCGTGGTGGTGTCGCACCGGCAACACACTGAGAGAAATATGCTTGGTATTTACGACTATAATTGCATAGTAAAATAATTATAGTTGGAATTCTTATTTTTATCGTTAATATTGCTATAATATTAGTAAAACTAACCTTATATACATGGTTTTGACAAGTATGTAAAAAGTTTGCTATAAATTAT
>NW_018020805.1:21156-43677 GCF_002006095.1 Pseudomyrmex gracilis | reverse complement strand
TATGAATGCATGTTAAAGCTATGGCAACAATAATATATTATTGAATCAACTATAAGGCGCATTGTTAAAATAACTATAAAAAAATAGTTGGCACCTTAAATCACTATAAATTATAGTGAAATTGTGATAACTGCAACTATTTTTTTCTCTCAGTGCACCTCCGATATACCTGTTTTGAAACTTGGCACAAAATAACTACAAAATATATACTTTAACTTTATGAAGTAAAAATTTAAAAAATAATAAATTAAAAATTAATTTAATACTACAAAAACTTCTTTTTCTATAAAACTTGTTTTATAATTTTATAGAAAAAAAATGTTTTGTAGTATTAAATCTCAATTTTTAATTTTTTACTTCATAAAGTTAAATTATATAGTTTGTAGTTATTTTGCGCCAGGTTTCAAAACAGTCGATTAAAAACAGGTATATCGAAAGTGTTGCCGACGAGAAAAAAAATTTTTCAATAATATTACAAAATACAAAATGTGTGATATCTCGAAAAACTTACCTTTTTAAAAAAAAGAACAGGCGCCAAGTACACGCACAACACATATTGTATTTAAATAATAAATTAAAACTTAATTTAATGCTACAAAAAATTATTTTTTTCCGTATTGTAAACTACAAACAATTATTTCTTTAAAAAATCTGTTTCACTAAAGAAGTGATATCAAAAAGTAACATCAAGTAAACTTTTGTTTGTTTTATAATTATAATATACTACAAAAAATATCTACAAAATCTCTTCTATAAAAGAAGTGATATGTAACTACTACAAATTTATCTACAAAATCTATTTTACAAAAGACGTAATATATATTATAATAATAATAAAGTTGTTTTTAACATAAAAACAAGTATTTTTTCGGTCAAATTCAGTTTTATCTTTAACGATCCTCGTAAAACGTGATCTATAAAGTCTACATAAATTTTTGTGTTTTTACACAAATATCTTAAAATTATATTCGGGGGATATACGGGGTCTTTCATACATGAGATGCAAGTATCCTGTATGATTTTAAGAATAGAAAATTTCAATTCAAAAACTCACGTGTAAAAATTTACATGTGAACATGTAAATATACATACATGTATACTTAATATACATGTATACGTTTACTTTTATATATACATGTATACATATGTATATGTGTATAAATACGTAGATTGTCTGTCATATATACATATGTATATATGTATATAGAAAAGTTTATTTCGGTATAACATCCTGCTAAAACGGCTCTTATGACCTTATTCATAATTTCTTACTTTAAACTTCAGAGCTTTAATTGTTGAATCACGCTGGTCTCAGTATGCGTTATTCATTTATCAAGACCATCTTTGATATATGTACGAATATTGCGAGAAAGACTCTAAGTGCTTCGGTGGCCTAACAGGGAAAGCGATGGCCCGAAAAGCCGAAGATTCCAGATTACTGGCTGAGGAGTTTTTTTCGCAATGATTTAAAATTAGTTCGGGGGATATAAGAGGTCTTTCATACATGAGATGCAAGTATAGCATCCTATATGATTTTAAAAATTGAAAATTTCAATTCAAAAATTCACGTGTAAAAATTTACATGTGAACACATATATAAATACATGCGCACATATATAAATATGTATGCATGTATATATAAAATTATACATATGTATGTATATATGCATGTATGCATGTATATATAAAAGTATATTTCGGCATAACATCCTTCAAAAACAGCTCTTATGATCATATTCATATTTTCTTAGTTCAAAATTATATATATAAAGGTTTTTTAATTGGCGTTACTACTGTGTTATTATTATAATATATATTATGTCTTTTGTAGAATATATATATAAATGTTGTAGATAAATTTGTAGTAGTTAGGGGAAAAGTGGCATGAAAGAGCCAGGTTTTGAAAGAGCCATTTTTAATTATTCGGCAGTTTCTGAACGAATCTCACAGAAGTTTTAATTTTTATATAGCAACACTAGACGTGTGTCATCCACAAACATTTGACAGATTATTAAAAATAAATAGCGCCGGTGCATCGTATTAAAGATTCTGTCATTGAAAAGTAAATTTTTGAGTTTTATTTCTTTGTTTTTTAACATTTGTGTGTAAAGAAATAATATAAAAATTATTATATCACGATTTTATATATGTATTTAGTCTTTTAAGTATGTAAATATTTCTCATTCATAGCGTTAATTTGATAGTGTATTTTGAGATTATAATTTTTAAGAGGAAAAGTTTTGAAAGAGCCGGCTACCAAACAATCAAAAAATCTTTTTAATAATGCATCTAGCTGTGACAGTGAATGTAACGATGATTTGTCTTTAGATTCTGATAAAATATTATCAAAAATAAAAAAAAGGAAACTAGAAAAAGAAAATAATAATAATTGTATAGTGTGCACTAAACGTTATAAAAAGAGTAAGCAAATATGGTTTTAGTGTAAACTTTATTCTGATTGGACATAGAAGATGTGGGATAAAAAAGATGCTAAATTATTTTTGTCACAATTGCTAATAAAGATACCTAAGAAATTAAGTTTTTTTTTCAATTCTAAGTTTAAAAGTTGTTTTGAAAGTTTGATTAATATAGTAAGAGTTACTTAGATTTAAGTAAAAGATATATCAATTTACGTTGATGGTTTTGTTAATTTTGAAGAGATTGTTATGAAAGTAGTTTTAGCATTTTGGTTAACAATTATTTGTTAACAATTATATTAATGTTATGTTAACAATTGTATTAATGTCTATTAATAGTTTGTTTATTATTTTGTTTATAAACAGTTAAAGATTCTTGTTATAAGAAGTCGGCTCTTTCATAACATTCGATGGCTCTTTCAATATCATTATGTTATGAAAGAGCCGAATTTTACTTTTAAGTAAAACTATGTTTATTAAGCTTGTTAGATTTTGTCTTTTTGTTTATTGACTAACACAAAGGAATAAGTAACCTACACATTGAAACAATAAACGTTATGTTTGATTGTTTTTTAAATAGTTTTTTTGGCTCCATACTACAACTGGCTCTTTCATGCCACTTTTCCCCTATGTATATTACTTCTTTTGTAAAAGAGATTTTGTGGATATTTTATAGTCTATTATAATGAAGTATATTATAATTATAAAACAAACAAAAGTTTACTTGGTGTTACTTTTTGATATCACTTCTTTTGTAAACCAGATTTTATAAAGAAATAATTGTTTGTAGTTTACAATACAGAGAAAAATAATTTTTTGTAGCATTAGATCAAGTTTTAATTTATTATTCGAATACAATACGTGTATTGCGTATACTTGGCGCCTGTTCTTTTTTTTAAAAAAAGTTTTTGAGATATCACACATTTTGTATTTTGTAATATTATTGGAAAATTTTTTTCTCGCCGGCATTCATTATATACCACTGCGATAAAACAATACGTTCTTCACTCAGTTGTTGTTTGGCTGGTAACCGGAAATTATTATATAAATGACTTACAAAGTTCAAATAATTTGCGTTCATTATTTATACGACTTCAAAGTGTAACGATACTAGCGGCAGTACGGATCCGTCTTTCAATTCGTAAATACTTCCTTTCAACTTTTAGATACTTAGAAATTACTCAGAAAATTATTTGTATATTGTGAACAAAAAATCACATAATGAGTGTGAGCAGTGTTTATGATTATTTTATGATTGACTCAGCAGGTAAATATTTCTCATTAATTGCGTCAGTTTGTTTTTTTATATACATAGTGTTCTCAAAATTTTAATGTACATATAAATGCTGATGCCTTTACTTTTGACACGTACTATGTAAAAAACTTCTCTAAGTTATATATTCTCAGAAGGTTGTAGTTATTGCTTGTTGTGTATTAAAAAAGATTATTAAAAATAGTCAGTGCTCGGTGTCTTGATAAAAAATAATGTATGTAAGTGCGCGTACATAATTTTTTATTTGCTCAAATCAATCATTGTAAAGTAACTATTTGCTACAAAAACAATTAACACTCAGTTTGAAGAAATAATTTTTAGAAATAATTTTTGACGGTATTTAACTATTGTTGTTGTTATAAAAAACGCATCTTGACACAATGCTTTTCCAACAAAACTTTTCGTGCTACACAGTTTTATTAAAAAAGAATCGTGTTTGTATATTACCACAAAATGTGTAATATCTTAAAAAACTTATCTTTTCAAAAAAAGATACGAACAGGCGCCAAGTACACACACAACACGTATTGTATTTAAATTAAAATCTTAATTCAAACTGTTTTTTATTTATACAAGTGAGACTAAAATGAAAGTGACTAGTTTTGACGTTTTTAAAATATTGCTCCGTGAAAATCTCGTCTCTTCTCAAATATCTGAATTTTGCGTATTTAGAGACACAGTGTGCTCACACGTTCGAGCGCGATTTTGTTGCGCGTGAACTTGGCGCGAGGCACTGCCGTGTCGTTTGATATTTATTAATTTATTATTTGTTTATTATACAATTTAATGTATATATATATATATATATATATCAAAATGTGTAATATTTACGAGTTAAATGCTTATTTGTACTATAACTTACGGTTTATACGAGCCTACATGCTGGGTATTCGTGTAATTATAAATATAGTTTAAAAAGATCTACTGGCCGAGATGTCTTTTTCGGAATAAAGGTTTTACTTTCCATAAGAGGATAAAGTGAATATTTCACATATTCGTGATGCAAATATTATTTAAATTCTCGAATTAAATACTTCACTTGGAATGTTGATGTGTATTAAATTATACGATTTTGAGAAGGTTTAAAACTTATTTATAATCTCACAAACACCCAATATATAAATAAAAAGCGTAATTCTTAGTTTGTTTAATGAGTATTGCATAGAAAAATGTGTTTTAAATATTTTACTGCAATTTTATTTGTAGATCCGGTCACGCGTAATTGGGCGTTAGTAGAAACGCCTTTGATGCTACTAAGTCTAACCTCTGCGTATTTGTATTTTATACTTTACGCCGGACCAAGTTACATGAAGTATCGACAGCCATTTAGCTTAAGAACCTTTATATTATTTTATCTAAAAGTTCTCAAATTAAATGGTTGTAGTATTTCAAATTCTTGCTAATGCATGGCTGGTACACAGTTATATATCTGCCAGCTGGTTTACTAAATATAGCATAAAATGTAATAATAATAGTGATTTGACGAGTATAAATGGTTTTAAGGTATGTTTTTATGTTAAGTATTGATAAAATTATATTGCTGAACTAAAAAACGTAACACATATTTGTTTGTAAAAACAATGTACTTACTACATTTTTTTTTCACACTTTAAACATGTAATAATTAATATTTTTCAAATTTGTACATTTCAGGTAATAACTATTTCATGGTGGATATTACTATTAAAACTAATTGATTATATCGAAACGTGTATATTTGTTTTATGGAAAAAACAGGACCAAATTTCTACTTTGCATGTAGGTATATTATCATGCAAAGTAGAAACTTGATTCTGTTTTTTGCATGTATATCATCATGTGTTTAATGTCTTTATTGGATGGTATTTTCTCAAATATATAGTGGATCCCAGAACAACATTTGCGTGTTTACTTAATTGTTTTATCCATGGTATCATATTATCGTATTACTTCATTGCAGCATGCAGCACAACCTCATGCAACAAAAAGTATCTATTTTAAAATTTTATATTACGAAATTACAAATGGTAAGTTCTACATTATATACAAGTAAGGTATGTATATACTACGCACATGTATCATATAAAACGAAAGTTTTCACATTACATTTTACAATTGAACTTCATACACCATAATATTGTTACTACCTGTTCACTTAATTAGACGAATTTGTAATTTAATTAATTTTAACTTCCTATGATAAATTTATACACAACAACAATATATTTTGAAATTATAACCTCTAGATAATATAAAGTATTTGTATAATATATCATTATAAATGCGTGATTATTAATATAGTTTCTATTCACAACATTATAGACGCAGTTTGTTGCGCTGATATGCTATGGACTACAGGCTTTTCTAGTTCCAGAATGCAAAGGACCACAACGAGCAAAAGAACTTGTATTCGCATTCGTATTTCTTTTGAACTTGCTACTATTTCTATATTTATTTTGTGACTTTTATAAAAAGACATATGGCACAAAACAGAAACAGAAAACTGCAAAACACAAAGAATAAAATTTTTGTATGTATGTAACAAACAGGGTTGAGAAGTAACACGTTACTTGTAACGTCGTTACCGTTACAGTTACTTTGTAAATGTACGCTAAAACTAGTGGCCGTGAGAATTGTAAAAAAAATACAATAAGATATGGAGATAGCCGCTTTTCTTTATTTTAAATTACATCATTATGACATGTTATATTTGTGAGTAACCAGCTTTTTTTTACTAACATTCAATTTACTAGCCAGTTGTCTTTGCGATAGATTTGGATTTTTATCTAAAAGGTTCTGCAAATCTTTATCTTTAAACTTCTTTCTCTGCATGTGAGATAAGTCCATGCGTTTTTCGAATTTTTGCGGATTTCTCATGGTTTGTAAACGTTTCCAAATACATGATTGTGAAACATTCAGTTTCTTAACCAGTTCCCATTGCGATGTATTTGGGTTTTCATCAAAAAGTTTCTGCAATTCTTTATCTGGAAACGTTTTTTTCAAATCTGAGTGTACGACTTTTAATTCAAAATTGCCACGTTCAAATTTGCAAAACCACTTTTCGCATGGTTGGATAAATGGTGCAGACTCACGATAAGTTTACTTTTTCAAAAAAAATAAGAACAGGCGCCAAGTACACGCACAACACGTATTGTATTTAGATAAAAAAGTTTTTTTTGCACCGTCAACACTTCCGATATATATTTTTTTTTATCAACTGTTTTGAAACTTGGCACAAAATAACTACAAACTATATAACCTTAACTTTATCAAGTAAAGATACGTTGATATGGCAGTTGGAGCAAACACAGTTGTTGTTGTGTAAATGTGTATTGTTCATTTGAAAAATACAAAAATGACGTATAGACGTTTCGATCTTCGATTATTTAGGTCTTTATCAATATTTTAAAAACAAATGTAAACGTTCGTCGCAAAAGATACATAACTGGAATTAGTAAAAAAGAATTTATATAATAAAAAAACTTACAAGAATATGCGGTATGGTGTTGCAAAGTAAGAAGAGTGTTGTACATGTTAGAGGTGGAAACGACAAACAACATTCTTATACAGTGGCAAGTGGCGACTGAGTGGATCGAATAGTGACACAGTTGAGTTTAACGAAATAAAAAAAAATAGTCTACATGTTTGTAACGGAAAAAGTTAACCGGATGAGTTATCAACAAATAGTAAATAAGATTTATCTAAATTTTTCGTGTCGCTGTGTAGATTAAGACCTCGACTTTGATTTTTGATGTGCAACGTTTCAGACATTAGGCGCTTGTGATCTTTCGTAATCCAAAATCTCAACGCAATCCCAGTCAAAGTCATGAGAGAAGTTGATTCTGTGCTCGGAGTTATGACGGAACTTTGGATGGAGATTCTGTTTATGTGATTCATGTGTTCTTTTATTCTGGTTTGCAACATTCTACAAGTCTGACCTACGCTTTCTTTTTGTCCAGACTTCTATTTTATTGAGAATTTTTCAATTCTTAAAATTTATATAGGATGCTGATTTTGCATCTCATATATGAGAGACCTCGAATACCTCCCTAATTAATTTTAAAATATTGCGAAAAAAAAAACGAATATTGCGAAACTAACTCCAAGTGCCTCGGTGGCCGAATAGGAAAGGCGACGGAAAGCCGGAGATTCTAGGTTCTACTTCTGGCTGAAGAGTTTTGTTTCGCAATATTTTAAAATTAATTAGGGGGGTATACGGGGTCTTTCATATATAAGATGCAAACTTAGCATCCTATATGAACTTTAAGAATTGAAAAATTCTCAATAAGAAAACTCACGTGTAAGATTTACACGTAAAACACCTACATATGTATACACATATATATACACGAATATCATCGCAAAAAACTTCCAACGAATGCCGCTGATTGACTGAATTTACATATACTTAATGGTTTAAATAATTAATAGTGTTAAGATTTTGAAATTTTAGTGAAAAGAATATATATATAGTAGTAAATAATAAATTTACAGATTATTATATATATAGCTACTTTAATTCCCAAATACATAAAAATTTAAATGTAATATTATTTTTATTGTGTGTGTGTGTATAAAGTTTATATTTTCTATCGTTTTATTTTTTATCGTTTTCTATAATTTACTGTATATTCTGTTATTTTCATTTTTTGATCTACGTATGCAAACAATATCGGCAGGCTTTCCACAAGATTATTTTTTTGTTTTACTAGTACAAATACAATTTACGATATTTATAAAATGTTTTTGATTGTCTATATATATATATATATATGTATAAAAGTAACAGAAATAATATATTACATATAACATTTGTTAGTTTCAATTCTGGTAGTCGATTTGTCTCTTTTATTGTATTTTTAACTACATGAGATATAAAATTACTAATTTAAAATTAACATAATAACAACAAGACAACAGAAACAAATACAGTATAGATTTGTAATATTTTCTCTCATCAAAATAAAATTTAAGCGCAAATTTTTAATTATAATTGCGCTTCCTTTTGTATTAACAATTGTACAATATTTCGCAATAAACCGACACATGTTTCAGACACATTGTAAAGATTGAACGACGATCAAACTTCAGAACTGTTTAAGTACAATAAACATAGTAGAGATAATAACTAGTTGCAGATTTTTTACATTCTTAAGATAGTAAGATCTCATAATGTTTTGCCCCATTTTGTAGATGTAAAGTTACGTATTTAAAATTACTCAATAAATTTATTTTTCTTACCTTTTTCTCGCCACAGTTTTGTTACGTCCTAGAGACTCTACGATTCTCTTTTCTTCGCAACGTGACGCGTCGACATCCAGATAAACCTCGTTTTTTTTTTAAATCAAATAAATGGAAGTAATAAATAACCCGACCAAAGTTTGAAACTCAGACTCCACCCTGATAGGAAACCATTTACAAAATTATGTGACAAAATCTTGCACTAAAATTGTAATTTGCTATTATACAGACATATTTGAAAAAATAGATGTAAAAACATTGATCTTTTCTAAAATATTTGTAGTTGTTTGCAAAATTACTTTCCAACTACTATTTCGGCAAAAGAATAACGATATGCGAATCATCTTAGCAGTATATTTGCAAAATTAATTTTACAAAGAAATTGTCCAATAATTGAGAAAAAAAATTCAGCTATGTTATGTTTCAAATATGTAAAAATATAATTGCATATGAAGAAATGCAAGAAATTGTCGTCACTCATGATGTCACATTTGTGCAATATTTTCACAATTTGCCTGTTGGAGGTATATACTGTGAAAATGCATAACGACTTTTTTGCAATTTTTGACAAATATTATTTACAAAATTTTATTTCGACAAAACTGTTGCGTTATGGCGAATCATCTTAGTGCAATCATTGCAAAAACGTCGCCATTTATGATGCCATTTTTGTGCAATATTTTCACAAATGTGCCTATTAGGGCAACAACGATACGGAGCGCCAACCGAAACTGTATCGGCGCTTAAAAATATCGACCGCTACTAGCAATGCGACGAAAATTTTCTTTCGAAATGATAGCAAAAAAGGAAAATTTTTTTCTCTAAATAACTCTGCAAACAGACCCCGCTTATCTCCGCATCAAAAAATACTACGCTCATAAAAAATAGAGCAGCGGGCGCGAATAGAATTTTATCATTACCCAAGAAAACAATAAAACTAAAGTTTATTTAATAGAGAATTTTAAAACAGTCAATAACAGCCATTCGCTGGGTGTTATTTGCGATAATATTTGTGTATATATGTGTACACATGTATATACGTGTTCATGTGTAAATCTTACACGTGAGTTTTTTATTGGGAATTTTCAGTTCTACAATTTGTATGGGATGCTAATTTTGCATCTCATATATGAAAGATTCCAAATATCCCCCTAATTAATTTTTAACGTATACACGTATATATATGTATATGTACACATATATATACACGAATATTATCGCAAATAACATCCAACGAATGGCTCTTATTGACCATTTTACACATATTCATTGATTAAAGTTATTTGTTATCTTGTAAACATCCAACACTCTCCCTTTTTCCTCCTCCAAAAAAATCAAACAAACTGTCCAAGGTGAGGCGATATATCGATAAATGCCGATCGAACAAACTCCACAACTAATTAACAAATAAAATTTCGAACAGCGGTACTTGGAGGAGAGAGAGCCCCGAATCTTCCGCTAAGATTGGAAGAGCTCTGCGGGTCCTAAAAGTCATCATTCTTTCAAAATTTTTAAAGGAACAACTTGGCTGATGCCTGGATCAGAGTTGTCTCCGAAAAGAGTTTGAAGTGAGTTTAAGTGAAGTGCGAACCACTTGCGAACCGCAAAACACTCAACACCAAAGCCGTACGGGCCCTAGCTTAAGAGAAGACTACCCGCACCTCAACTAAATAAGTCTTAGCAATTATGATTATTATTACAGAGGTTCCACCAATCGCGAGAACTTAATCTAATATCAAGTTAATATTTGAAGACACACGCTATCGTACAACCAAGTTAAAATATTTCTTCAATAATTATTATTTTGTACAAAAGTTACTAAGCATTAGTACGAGTGACAAATAAATTCAATTTTTTAATTTTGCATCTTTCTTTTTCTCTTTGTCGACGGGATTTGATTGAAGGGGCAGTCCGCGACAATAATTGCAAGAAGTGGCCGATTAAGAGATCGTCTCTCCTTCTTCAATTGACTCTGACCGAAAGAGCGGGCCACGATTCTAATCACGGCCAACATTGGATCAGGAGATCGCCCCTTTCCCCGGCACTCATCTTTCAAATATTACAAAATCAAATAATAATAAACTTGAAAAGTGACTCCGAACATGAATCTCGAATACAGAAACATCGTCATATAGAAAAACGTCTTAAAAAGAGAACAAAATACATCTTTTTCGTTTACATGGAATTTCGACGCTCGCGTTCCAATCGTAAGAACTAACGGCATCGGTGCAACGAAAGATTGCGACGAGCAGCAGCTCTCGCCCACAAAGAAGCGGAGCCAAGCAGGCCCATTATCAGCAGTCCCAACTACAGCGGACAATAGCTGCAGTAACAATAATGACAATAATAACAATGGTGACAATCTAGCAAAATTAATAGACGACGTCAAAAGAAAAACTGTTTTTAAAAAATATTTAATGCAAAAAAACTTGACGCAATTGCATCAGATTGCCGTACAAAGAAATAATTTCACTATAGTTGAAGAGCAGCCGCACCTAGTAGTTTTACATTCTAAATATTTTTTATATTTTTGTTGAAATGCAGCCGCGCCAAGTTTCTAAACAGTTAAATAAAAAAAGTTATATCGGAGATGTTACCAGTGCGAAACCAGCACGTCGCGATGGACTGCTCTGCGCCCACCACGGTCGGAAGTATTGCCAGAGTCTGATTTTTCTGCATTTGTTTATACGTCTTCTAAATTACTTGTCTACTTTATAAATTTATTAATTACTACGTTTTATTGTCATATAGAAATACATTTTTTTATCATTCTATTTTCATATCACGTGACTACTATTGCTAACGCGTTGCAATTCGGAAAAACTACCGGAAACATATTTCTCCAGAATTTTCTTTCAAAAAAGAAAGATCCAGAGAGAGAGAAAGTAACAATTCTGAATACTGTTTACAAACTTATATTTTATGTAAAACAGAAATAATATAAATATAAATTAAATATATGTATATATATTATGTATATATTATATATATAATACTTACTTAAACCTAAAAAAATTAAATGTTAAAACAATTTTAAAAAATACACAATATAAGTATTTGTTATAAATTCTACAAAAAGAGTGACAACATTTCTATTAAAATGTTTTACATTGAAGTCAAATCGTCATTATCATTTATACTCATGTGAAAAGAGTCATATAAATACGATCGCACTACGTCTCTTGTTTACGTTTTACTCTTTCCTTTGGCAGCAATGTCAAATTTAAATTCTCAGTTGCTATTTGACTTCTCATAGCTACGTATCGGTATTCCCTTTATTACAAGACTTTTTATCATAGGTGGTAAATACTTTTACAACAAATGCAATAGATATTAAATCGGTCATAGTGTAACGTCACAAACTGTGTTTTTTATCATCGTAATGTAAAGCAGATATACAATGGCATATTCAACTGACTTGACGAGTGAAGCACCTACATGTAGTGACAAGCAGTATCAATGCGAAGTAAGATGTTTTCTTTCTACAAATATATTTATAAACAAAATATAAACCGATTTATAAGATCACAGGCATAATTATTATCTTTATTCAGATATGTAATATTTTTTTTTTAAATACCACATTTTTGTAGGAGCATTATCAAACTCATCATAGACAAAATAATACATACGTATATAGTAAGTGTGATTATACAACTAACCTTTCTCAGAATTTAAAGCATCATGCAAGAAATGACTCCGTAGTGGACTATTGCGTGGCAAGTTTTTCAAAGATATGTATGACAACAATTAATAAAATAATTTATAGCGTGTTAATCTATACTGTTTTATTGTTTAGATATGTAATAAATATTTTTATACAATTTCCGAATACAAAGATCATCAAAATGTTCATAAATTCCCGATGTCAAATATGTTTGCATGTGCTATATGTAAACAACAGAAGTTTCAAAGCTTTGGTCATCTCGTTTTCCATCACAAAACAAAGCATTCAGGTACGAGTTGCAAGGTGAGTGTATGACATATGTTTTCTCTACAAATGTATTAAAAACGAAAAAAAATAACGATTTGTAAAATCACAGATGTATATATAATTCTTCTACTTTAGATATGTGATGCCGTGTGCGAAAATAAAGCAACCTTGTTATGGCATTATACCACGTATCACAAAAAGAATAATACATATGTATGTAATAAATGTGTTTTCACATCTAGTCTTCTTTACCTCCTAAAGAAGCATGCAATATATAATCATTCTTATGTTGTTAAGTTTTGCTGGGCAAGTTTTTTAAAGATATGTAAAAAAACAATTATCAAAATAACATGTAGCGTGTTAATAATCTATAATGTTTTATTTTAAAGGCTTGTAACAACCATTTTTTTACATTGCACGAATACAAAGTTCATCAAAATGTTCATAAATCTATGACGTCAAACATGTTTAAATGTAGTATATGTAACCCCGAAAGAGAATATATTTCGTTTCATGAGTTGATCGACCATCACAAAAAACAGCATTTCAAGAAACCTTGCGACGTACGTTAAAAAAATAAAAATACATTTTATGGAGTATAGGAATAATAACAGTCTGTGTAATAACAGTAAAATTATAACAATTACATACAATTTTACATTGATCATAAACTGCTTTCTTGATATTCAAGTGTAATACGAAAAATAGTAAGATCAAAAAGTAAAAGCCAAACGCTGATTGTACGTGCAAAAAAGTTTTTATTGTACAAAGTAATACACACTGTCGAATTCATATTAGTTCCAAAAAAGTATATCCAATGCTTAGATCACATTGTAAAAGCAACTTTTTTTTTTTTACATCTGAAATTTACAAACTACTTACAAGAATGTGTGTATATTAAGATAATTGCGCAGAATGCGGCTTTGAATCTTGAGTAAGATGTTTTGTTTGCACTTGATTGTTACTTATATAAGCGGAAAATAACGTTGTTTTTATATAGGATGTATACTAAAACTGTGTTGTAAATTTTCGAATTGATTTGTTTTACAATTTGTAGTACTTTACACGTTACAAAGTATTTATAGCACGTACATTTAATATATAGTTTTTAATGATCTTATTTTTTTTTTATTATATACTTATATAAATGTTTATTACATTTTTTTGAAGATGAGTGACAATATTTACAAAGAAAAGGAGAAGTTAGACGAACATCGATCTGTGTTTTTGGAACGGTCAAATACTTATGACGAAGAGAAGATGGAGGTAGATGATCATCAAGTTGGTTATTCAGTACACCAAAATACTTATGAAGAAGATAAAGAGAAGTTAGATAAACATCAATCTGTTCAATCGGCATGGCCATATACATGTGCAATATGTGATGAAGAATATAATTTCTTTGTTTCTCACGTACTTCCCGTTCATTCAAGTGTGGCACTGCAACACGACTGTTCAATATGTACTTCAGCATATGTTAAGTTTCGGAACCGAAAATCCAACTTATCCTCTATTTGTGACAAAAAAAAGGAAGAGGATGTATAGCGACCTGTTATTATGCAATAGCCATTCGATTGTCAAATATGCTATGAACAATATGTTTACTTTTTTTCTAACGTACTTCTCTAAATGTAACTCAATAAGTACAGCAATATGTATAGGAATATAAATATAAACGTGAAAATTGATTATAGAAGTGTACAATTATCATATAGTGTAGCACATGCATGCTTATATGTAAAAAGTATTCAGAGTTTACGTACAAACTAAAATTAATATGATTTAGAAAATTTTATAAATTTTATTATTGTAACATATTCTATAATATTATATATCATCATGTAAAGTAGTATAAAAAATAAACCATTGTAGCAAACGTACAAGTGAAGCTTATAAGTTTCATGATAATAAATAAACTACACTGATTTCACACATCTTGAAAACAATATATAAATTACCTAAAGTAATATATTTATGTGATATATTTGTGAAAACCTTATATAATCGATTAACTAAATTGCATCAAAATGGTTGTATAGACATAGTACTATACAACCTTTTCGCTAAAAAAAATCGATTGATCTTGAAGCGTTGACATGAGATGGATAATATGTATTTTTTTCTTTATTGTTGAAGAAACTGTGTATTATATAATTAAANTAAATAAATTACTATTACTAATATTAAAGTAGTCGTAATATTAAAAGTTTAGTGAGCACTGTAGCTACTTTAGAATTACTATACTATTAAATATATTTAAACATTTTGTAGTACAATGTTTTTTATAATTAGATTTGTATACACTTGGGAGTAATTGTCCATCCACCATATGTATAGTAATTACTACATTACATTATTATAGTATATAAAAAAATTTTTATACCATTCTATTTCCATCTCACGTGATACTATAGACAATACGATGCAATTCAGAAACACTGAATCATGGATAACAGATTTCTCCGGATTTTTTTCTCAAAAGAGAAAAATACAGATAAACGTGTTAACAATTCTAATCATCATTTTCGAACTTACATTTTATGTAATTCAGAAAATAATATATATATACAATACTTAATTAAACGGTAAACAATTATTTAAAACAATTTAGTAAACATACAAATAATGAATATTTGTAATAAATTCTACAACAATAGTGACATTTTTACTTTTCAAAAAAAGATAAAAATAGGCACCAATTAAACGCGCCACATGTATTTCTAAAAAAAATTATTACTATATTATTATACTACATAGAAACTCTTTTTCTACAAAATCTAGTCTACAAAAAAATGATATCAGAAAGTAAATTCCTAGGAATATTGTATGTTTATATATTGTCACAATACAAACTGAAATAGTATAAAAACGGCTAAAAATCGAAAACCCATGTGGAACTCTTTTCAAAATAAGAAATATTTAATGTAAAAAACTTTGGCTCGGCTGCACCGAAAAGACACAGCACGTATACGCGAGTTATTCACTTTACATATGGAAGTTTGATTTCATAATAAATCAATTAGCATAGCTCTTCAAGTGTAGCAATAATTGTAAAAATAATTTATTATTTAAATATTATTCAATAGAGTATTCAAGTAAGTTTCGATATTTTTGAGAATTATCGTTAGATAATTGTTATTTTTATAATGTTATTTTATCGAAAGAGTTTAAAAAGTACATACTTTATAATTGTATGCTTAATAACAAAAAGCTATTGAGTAGCTACAACATCAAATTGAATTTTAGTTCAATATACCTTTCGGTGCAGCCGCGACAAGTATTTTGCATTAAATATTTTTTATTTTGAAAACACTTCCACATAGGTTTTCGACTTTTGGCCGTTCTTTACTATTTTATTTTGTAACAATGTATACTCATACAAGATTTCTTTTGCGCTACTTTCTAATATCATTTCTTCTGTAGACTAAATTTTGTAGAGAAAAAGTTTCTATGTAGTATATTAATATAATAATATTTTTTTTTAGAGATACGTGTGAAGCGTGTACATGGCGCCTTTTTTTTGAAAAGATAATTTTTTCGGTACACTTTACAATACATAATCACAAACAGTTTTTTGGTACTGTAATAAAAAAATCTATATTTAATGTTCTGAGAACCGACATGTTTTTGATCGACTTTTTTATTTTAAGAGCGAGAACTTTTTTGTCAATGTCATGGAGGTGAGTGGCGAAAAAGATGGCGCCATTGTCGAGTCCCTAAAAGGGCTTCCGGTCCGAGAAAAAATGACATTTCTTGTTTTTGGTTTTGTTTTAACTAAATATCATTAGATATTGTTAGAATAATTGTCTAACAACATTGTAGAGTAACAATTTTACAAGTAACATATGTAAAGACATTTTTATACTACAATTATAGGTCAAAACTCGATAAAAATGCATTATATGTCTTCGTATCAATTACATGTCAAGGCTATTTGAATTACTTTTTCAAATTACATCTGCATTGCAACGCGGTATGTAATAAAAAATTATTGTGAATACTTTCAGGAGGAATCGTCAAAAAATATTTCATCGATTGTTACACATTTTGTTTCATTTTGTTATAAAATGTACGGAACATGCTATTTTTACTTAGGTATCAATGAACAAATCTGATGTTCTTTAGAGCAGAAAGTTATGTCCACGCAATAAAACACTTCTTTACACAATGTCCCGTGCACGATACGGTTGTCGAGAAACGTGTGCGCCGGAATACCCATAGTGCGCGCGTCGGCTACGAGCAGCGTTGCTTTCGCTCGTTCCCCTCTATCCACTCTACTCACTACTATATGTATGTACGGACATTAATTACAACAGATTTAAGCTAATTAAGAGCTGCAAACATTACAAATTCCAAAACATTATCTAAACCAATTCAAAGGTTTTAAAGGAGCTTCCGATCTTTTAAAGGTTAAAGAAAAGTAAAATGTCCTGAAATTTAAAACTACCAACGCGAAACAGTCATTGAATGCCTAAACGCTAGATAATATTGAAAAAGAAATAACTTACTACATTACAAAATCTTGGCGCAATTGTATCAAAAACTATACATCAGACTGACTTGTAGTTTACTATAATTTTTTATGCAGACCACCAAGTTTTTTTGCATTAATAAGTTTAAATAACGTTGTTCTTATATGAGATGTATACTAAAACTGTGTTGTATATGTTTGAATTGATGTGTTTTACAGATTGTAGTACTTTACACGTTAAAAAATATTTATACCACTTACATTTAATATATAGTTCTTAATGATCTTATTATTTCTTTCATTATATATTGGTATAAATTTTTATTACATTTTTTTGAAGATGAGTGACAATACTTACAAAGAAAAGAAGGAGTTAGATAAATATCGATCTGTTCAATCGGCATGGCCATATACATGTGGAATATATGATGAAGAATATAATTTCTTTGTTTCTCATGTACTTCCTGTTCATTCAAGTATAGCACTGCAACACGACTGTTCACTATGTACTTCAGCATATGTTAAGTTCCGGGACCGAAACTGTAAATTATCCTCGGTTTATGACAAAGAAACAAAAGAGGATGTATATCTGTATAAAACAAAATATATAAAATACATTTTTATATCATTCTATTTTCATAGTACGTGACTACTATTGCTAATGCGTTGCAATTCGGAAAAACTACCGGAAACATATTTCTCCAGAATTTTCTTTTAAAAGAGAAAGATACAGACAAAGAGAGGGTAACAATTCTGAATACTGTTTACAAACTTATATTTTATGTAAGACATTTGATATTTTATGTTTAATTGAGTTCCGATTACATTACCTTGTAGTATGCGTTTCACTGATGAATCTCTAATGTCGTGCAACCAAAATTTTTTGTCAGAACTTGTTATAAATAATGATTAAAAGTGCTGAAAATGGGTTTTTTGCTTCTATCGGGGAAGAACTGCTAGTTAGGAAAAAAAGTTCTAAATAAAAGTTGTAGGTATAGAAAATATCTTTCGTTTAAGCTATCAATCGAATAAATCGAGCAAATATTTATCGAGATAAATGCAAAAAACACCCAAAAATGAATGTTTTTTTACTTGTTAATAATCTTTGTAATAATTAGCAAAAAGCTTTGAAATTTATCAAAAATATGACTTTTGCTACCCTTAAATAGTGTGCACAATTTCAAACCGAATCATCATATAGTTTGTGAATAAATGCAAAACATTCAGTTTTGGGTGTGTTTTGCACTTATCTCGATAAATATTTGCTCGATTCATTCGATTGATAGCTTAAACGATAGATATTTTCAATACCTACAACTTTTATTTAGAACTTTTTTCCCTAACTAGCAGTTCTTCCTCGATAAAAGCAAAAACCCCATTTTCAGCACTTTTAATCATTATTTATAACAAGTTCTGACAAAAACTTTTGGTTGCACGACAATAGGAATTTATCAGCGAAGCGCACACTACAAGGTAATGTGTAATCGGAATTCGGTTAAACATTTTTGCACAAAAAGGTGCTTTTTTTCTCCTATTGACTGGACTAACCAAAATCTCGCTCGACCCGCGCACTTGACGCTCGCATCTCTCTGGGTCACTGTGCCAGGAGTTGACACACAAAGTGTCATGTGTCGGTTACGTCATTCCTCAAGAATTCGACCGAAACCTAAAGCCTAGGACGTAACAATGGTAAGGTATTTCGAAGGGTCGATGGTGAGTCACAGTTTTATCGCCACCCGTAGTTTTTCTGATACTTAAAAGAGAAATGGAAAGTTCTAGAATCTACGCATTGCAACTACGCTAGACACTCTACACTAGGTAATGGTCACATAACAATCTATGTTTTATATCATCGTAATATAAAGCAGATATACAATGGCATATTCAACTGGCTTGACGAGAGAAGCACCTACATGTACTGACAAGCAGTATCAATGCGAAGTAAGATGTTTTTTTTCTACAAATATATTTATAAACAAAATATAAACCGATTTTTAAGATCACAGGCATATTTATTATCTTCTTTCAGATATGTAATATTCTTTTTGAAAATACCACATTCTTGTGGCAGCATTATCAAACCCATCATAGACAAAATAATACATACGTATATAGTAAGTGTGATTATACAACTAACCTTCCTCAGAATTTACAGCATCATGCGAGAAATAACCCAGTCGTGGACTATTGCGTGGCAAGTTTTTCAAAGATATGTATGACAACAAATATTAAAATAATTTATAGCGTGTTAATATATACTGCTTTATTTTTTAGATATGTAATAAATATTTTTATACAAGTTTCGAATACACAGATCATCAAAATGTTCATAAATTCCCGATGTCAAATATGTTTGCATGTGCTATATGTAAACAGAATTTTAAATTGTTTTCTCATCTCGTTTTTCATCACAAAACATGGCATTCAGGTAACATTTGCCAGGTGAGTGTATAACATGTTTATATGTAGTATATGTTAGCCCGAAAAAGAATATATTTCGTTTCGTGAGTTGATCGACCATCACAAAAAGCGGCATTTCAATAAATCTTGCGACGTACGTTAGACAAATGAAAATAAAGTTTTTGGAGTATAGTAATAATATCAGTCTGTGTAATAACAGTAAAATTATAACACTTACATACAATTTTACATTGATCATAAACTGCTTTCTTGATATTCAAGTGTAATAAGAAAAATAATAACATCAAAAAGTAAAAGCCAAACGCTGATTGTACGTGAAAAAAGTTTTTTTTTGTACAAAGTAATAGACAGTGTAAGTCGAATTTATATTAGTTTCAACAAAGTATATCCAATGCTTAGATCACATAGTAAGACCAACTTTTTCTTTTTTACATCTGATATTTACAAACTAATTACGAGAATGTATTTATTGTAAGATAATTGCGCAGAATGCGGCTTTGAATCTTGATTAAGATGATTCGTTTGCACTTAATTTTTACTTATTAAACCGAAAAATAACGTTGTTCTTATATAGGATGTATACTAAAACTGTGTTGTAGATTTTCGAATTGAGTTGTTTTACAATTTGTAGTACTTTACACATTAAAAAGTATTTATAGCACGTACATTTAAAATATATACTTCTTTATGATCTTATTATTTCTTTTATTATATATTTGTATAAATGTTTATTACATTTTTTTGAAGATGAGTGACAATACTTACAAAGAAAAGAGGGAGTTAGACGAACATCGATCTGTGCTTTTGGGACGGCCAAATACTTATGATGAAGAGAAGATGAAGGTAGATAGTTATCGATCTGGTTATTCAGTACACCAAAATACTTATGAAGAAGATAAAGAGAAGATAGATAAAAATCGATCTGATCAGTCCGCATGGCCATATTCATGTGGAATATGTGATGAAGAATATAATTTCTTTGTTTCTCATGTACTTCCTGTTCATTCAAGTATAGCACTGCAACACGACTGTTCAGTATGTTCTGCAGCATATGTTAAGTTTCGGAACCGAAGATCCAAATTATCCTCCATTTGTGACAAAAAAAAGAAAAAGGATGTATATCGACCTGTTATGCAATAGCCATTTGATTGTCAAATGTGCTATAAACAATATGTGTACTTTTTTTCTAACGTACTTCTCTAAATGTAACTCAATATGTACAGCAATATGTACAGGAATATAAATATAAACGTGACAATTGTTCATAAAAGTGTACATTAATCATATAGTGTAGCACATGCATGCTTATATGTAAAAACTATTCAGATTTTACGTACAAACTAAAATTAATATGAAGAGTAGAAAAACAGCCGTAATATAATTCGAAATAGTGAAAATAGATCTTCCGGCTATGACCAAGATTGAGGGGATTTGAATAAATTCAAATTGAATCCAAACGGAGATCAGTGGAACGTTTCGATCTTTATTTTTTAGATCATCATCAGTTTCACTGGACAGAACAAAAGATACAAAGAAATTACAAAAAAATATAAAAATATAAAATTATACTATATAATTATAATTATATAAATGTGAAATAAGATTATGAGAAAATATAAGAATAGACAGGATTAATTACAATAATATACATTATAAACGCACGCTATTGAAAAAGAGATAAGCAATGTCAAAATAAATCGCAAACGTACACACATTCAAAGACAACGTACCTATTTTCTGTCATAGCCGGAACGTTTATTTTCATTATTTTGAATTATATTACGGCTGGTTTTTTACTCTTAATTTTACGCTGACCTTGATAATGCGTTTATTACGAGGAATATCGACCTCGTTATTTGATTATATTTACAAATCTTTTGATTACGATACTTACCTATCCTTAAAGCGATGGATCAATTTAAATAAGAAAATTATCAGAATTTTGGGTAAACTTCATTTTCTTTTTTCTTGCAAACGTTCAAATATAATACCACCGCATATCAATAATGTTTTTAAATCAAACTGCATTAATTTTTCGAGTCCAAATTTTTCGCGTAAATTGCATATATTAAAAACAGTTTTTGCGGTAAGAATTGTTAATTTAGAAATTAGAGACGCTTATTTTTCATTGCCACTACTTCGCCGCGACCTGTCACATCTAACTAATTTTCTTTCTGCGAGCTTGCCCACTTACTTCTGGAGCAAGGTTTTTGACACGCAGACTTCTTCTTTTTGCAAATTTAAAGTTTATCAATTCAAAAAAATGGACAGAAAAATAATTTGGCTTATGAGGAAGAAGACTGTTACCAATTATAATTCTATAAAAAACGTCTCTTACTTTGTAACTCGCCCTAACAAGTGACATTGATGGTCTCTCTTAATTTTGTTACTCCTTTAACAAGTTTCGCATGGGCAAATCAATTATTAATAATATTGGTATTGAGCCGGCTCAGGTGGAGGGTGATTGTGTAAGAGCGTATAATTTGAGGCAAAAATGGTTTGTCAATCTCACAGAAAGTGACATTCCGGACACAGTGCGCGATCTTCTCGCTTTAGGCGAGAGGATGTCAAAAATAACATTAGAAAATCTGACCAATCTTTGAAGTTTCATGTACGCTTGCTCACTTCCTCTTCGCTCCAAGTCAGAAATACCTTGTCGAATCGACGTCGATTCGACGTCGATTATACTAGTCGATCGACGGTTGAAATTTGTAGTCGATTCGACTTAAAAATGGACACGAATTTCGACCAATTATTGACAAGTCGATTTGATATCGATATTATG
>NW_018020805.1:0-20411 GCF_002006095.1 Pseudomyrmex gracilis | reverse complement strand
TAGCACATAATATCGATATCAAATCGACTTGTCAATAATTGGTCGAAATTCGTGTCCATTTTTAAGTCGAATCGACTACAAATTTCAACCGTCGATCGACTAATATAATCGACGTCGAATCGACGTCGATTCGACAAGGTATTTCTGACTGGGGCTTGGGCGCGTCATTGATGATCATCCTATTTTAGATAACGTTGAGAGAAATATTATTAGTAGTGTCAAGCGTACTAGAACCTTTATTAAAGAACATCCGAACATCTTTTTCACAAGAGCGAACAAGGGCAATGTCACCGTGGCCTTAAATAGAGATGAATACATCTCTAGAATAGAACTCTTGTTGGTAAAAGATGGAAATTCTTATGCCATAACTAACATCAAAAATCCTGCAAGGAGAATTGAGAGCAAGCTTAATGATTGCCTAAAGGCTTGGAAACGTGCAAATTATATAAGTTCAAGCACTTATTATTCATTAATATGTAACGACAAACCGTTACTTAGAGCTTATGGACTCCTAAAGATCCTCAAACAAAATGTTCCTCTTAGAATTATAGTTTCTTGTACTAACACTACATTGTTTTCGTTTGCTTCCTTTTTGCATGGCATATTGTACAAATATTTACCTAAACCTCGGAGTTTCATACAGAATAGCTTTGATTTGTTTGGAAGTTTGTCGGGCAAACGTATTGAAAAATCGTACATTTTGCTGTTTTTTGATGTCGTCTCGTTGTTCACTAATATTCCATTGGATTTAGCGTTTGAGAGTGTGAAAAGGAGGTGGGATTATATTAAGAACTATATTAGTATGCCACTCGATTTTTTTATTAAAGGTTTAGAGTTGGTTTTATTGTCAACATACTTTACTTTTAATGGTACTATTTACCATCAAACATACGGTACTCCTATGGGGTCTCCTTTCTCGCCGATCATAGCAGATATCGCTCTGCAGGATCTCGAAGAAAATTGCTTCAAAATTTTGAATTTAGATTTATTTTTATATCATCGGTATGTTGACGATATTCTTATGATTGCTTCGAGAGAGAGTGTCGATGTTATTCTCCGAACTTTCAATTCGTATCATTCTCGCCTGAATTTTACGATTGAATTGGAGGATACTAGATCAATTAATTTCCTTGATTTTTCGATCTCGGTTGTTGATGATACACTTATGTTAAAATGGTATCCAAAACCCACTTTTTCTGGACGATGTCTCAACTACTTCTCACAACACCCTCAACAACAAAAAATAGGAGTTATTTTAAATATCACTGACAGAGCAATTCTACTCTCTCATCCGAATTTTCACAGGAATAATCTGATTAAGGCTATGCAGATCTTGCTGTTTAACGATTATCCTTTGAATTTGATTTTTAAAACGGTTAATAGACGTTTACATCAACTATTTAGCAACAAATCGAATTTGTTGAGCAGCGAGATAGCTTCAAGCAAAACATACTTAGATGGAGGAGAAACTAATTTTACTGTGCCTTTTCTATTGGGTGTCACGGATAGCATTTTCAGATCTCTTAAGACACTAAATTTCAGGCATTTTGTAGTATAATGTTTTTTATAATTAGATTTGTATACACTTGGCAGTAATTGTCCATCCACAATATGTATATTAATTACTACATTATTATAGTATACAAATACGTTTTTATATCATTTTATTTCCATCTCACGTGATACTATAGACAATACGATGCAATTCAGAAACACTGAATCATCGATAACAGATTTCTCCGGATGTTTTTCTCAAAAGAGACAAATCTAGATAAACGTGGTAACAATTCTAATCATCATTTTCAAACTTACATTTTATGTAATTCAGAAAATAATATATATATATATAGAATATTTAATCAAACGGTAAACAGGTAGTTTGAACAATTTAGTAAACATACACAAAATGAATATTTGTATTAAATTCTACAAGAAGAGTGACATTTTTACTTTCCAAAAAAAAAGATACAAATAGGCACCAAGTACACGCGCCACATGTATTCCTAAAACCATTATTACAAACTTATTATACTACATAGAAACTCTTTCTCTACAAAGACTAGTCTACAAAAAAATGATATCATAGAGTAAATTCCAAGAAATCTTGTATGTTTATATATTGTTACAATACAAACTGAAATAGTATAAAAACGGCCAAAAATCGAAAACCCATGTGGAACTGTTTTCAAAATAAAAAATATTTAATGCAAAAAAACTTGGCGCGGCTGCACCGAAAAGAGCACATACGAGCTATTCACTTTACATATGGAAGTTTAATTTCATAATAAATCAATTAGCATAGCTCTTCAAGTGTAGCAATAAATATAAAAGTAATTTATTATATAAATATTATTTAATAAAGTATTCAAGTAATTTTCGATATTTTTAAAAATTATTGTTAGATGATTTTTATCAAAAAAATAATGTTATTTTATCGAAAAACTTTGAAAAGTACATGCTTTATAATTGTATGATTAATAAAAAAAAGTTATTGAGTAGCTATCACATCAGACTTATATAAAGTTGTTTACTTAAAATACAAATCAAGCTGATAAGAAAGCACGAAAAGAATAGAAAATCTTGATTTTAATAAATATGTAATTAAAGAAAAGAATTAATGTATGTAGTTGCGTATTACTATACGATTAGTTTTTACGCGATCAGTAAAAAAATCGAGCATATAGCCAGATTGTTGTTTGCGCATAATTACTTCCGTCGCTGATTATGCTACGTAGGTAGTTACAAAGTAAAAGTCATGTAATTAATTATATATTAAAATTGCGTTTATAGTCCACTTTACTAATGATTTATATTCAAGAAGTGTCACGTATGTTGCTTGACAATAGTTTAAAAACCTATTTTACTGCAATGTTTATACATTGAAAACAATTATAATTTGATAAAAATAAGTCTTTTTATCAAAACATTATTCGTATATCTGTCTAAAATATAATACTACTATATATGTGTATATTTATCTTCATGAAATCTATATAAAACTTACAAAAAATTATTTCTTAAACTGTTTAATAACAACAAATCTTTTTATCAAAACGTACATACCAAACACGTATATTAAATACTTGTCTGAAAAATAAGCTACTTTATTTTCATAAAATCTATATAAACATCTAGTGTTTCTATACATACAAAAAAAGAGATAAATTAACGCGCTTAGCCAAGTACTCTAATAGTACTTCAATTAAAAAAAAAAAGATTTAGTATTTGTATTCAGTTTTTGAAGTATTTTTATAATAAACGATTGAATTAAAATAAGTTTATCAAAATAAAGATTTTTGAAATCAAATGTTTTTGACAGACAGTACACTAAAAGCAAATTCAAATACAATCAATATCTGTTGAAAATAGATTTGACGACAGACTGACAATAAAAGCCGACTTATTAAAATCATAGAAATGTAATGACATCATATAGCAAGTTTGTAAAGAAATGAATTAAACTTTGACGACTCATAACTCTGGAAATACTTATCAAAAATTGATTTAAAACTAGTGTTTTGGAAATGTTTCGATATCGGCTATAAGAATATACAACAAAACAATGAAGGTTCGTTTAAAAACATCGATGTACCTTTGACCTGATCTTGACGACGCGATCCAACGTCAAACTGTTAACGTCACTAACTACATCACTTTATACCCTTCACCTTTTGCCTCAAACATTTTTCTCAAAAATGCATAAGTTCCGAGAAAATCAGCCGGTCCGAAACATATGGAATATTCTGTATATATCACAATAGTAGTTTCTTTATAAATATATTTAATTTATAATAATATATATTTAAATTACAATAAAAATGTTTATTATTTTGCATTATTTTTTTATATAATCTGTTGAATATTTTTTTTTTAATTGTTTATATTTATAATATATGTATATATATATACAGTGAAATGCATAACTGTATCAATAACACAAAATTTGTGTAAATGTATTTTTTATTGCTAATAACATTAATACAATCAAACAATAAACATAACAGAAATATTTTGCATACTTAAAAGTGGCTGGAACAAGTTTTTAAAGTAGTAACTGTTTTTCCTTTTGGCTGTAACAAGAAATATTCACTGATACAATTTTGCACTATGTATTTACTCATAAAATTTGTTATCTTTAATAACTTACTATTATTTAGTCCATAATCCTTTAGCTTTTAGAACTGCTGCAATACGATTTGGCATACTATGCACTACATTTTGGCAATAATCAAGATGAATTTTATTCCATTACTCTTCTATTCTATGCTGTAACTCAAAAATCAATGAAGGTTCTTTTTCATACGAGTATTGCACTTTTCTTTTCAAAAATACCCACAAATTTACGATTAGATTGAGATTTGGACTTTGTGCAGGCTATTCCAGAACAGAAAATTTTTGTGCTTTTAGCCACTGTTGTACACTTTTGCGGTGTGTTTCGTATCCCGATCATGTTGGAATATAATATCTTCTATAAGAAACGACATATTTTCTACTGTATTACAAAACTTTATTTGGAGAATATCTTTATACAAGTATTGGTTCATTATTCCATTTATTCGATGCAGAGAGTATGATTTTAGAAACTGTGTATCGATCAACTTTTGTAGTGACTAATTTTAATAATTTGTAATACATTGAAAACAATTATAATTTTCTGAAGTTACGTAATCGCATACCATAAAAGTATAAGATTTTTGGTTTAATTGAAGCCGTACGGGCACTAGCTTAAAAGAAAACTACCCGCACCTTAACTAAATAGTAAGTCTTAGCAATTGTGATTATTATTACATTGGTTCCATCAATCGCGAAAACTTAATCTGGTATCAAATTAATATTTGAAAATACACGCTATCGTAAAACCAAATTAATTATTTTTGCAGTAATTATTATTTTGTACAAAAGTTACTAAGCATTATTACGAGTAACAATTAAATTCAATTTTTCAATTTCGCATCTTTCATTGTTTCTCTGTCGACGAGATTTGATCAAAGGGGCAGTCCGCGACAATAATTGCAGGAAGTGGCCGATTACGAGATCGTCACCTTTTCACCGATCGACTCTGATAAAAAAAGCAAGCCCCGATTTTACTCACGGTCAGCGTCCGATTAGGAGATCGCTCCTCCTCCCGGCACTCATTTTTCAGATATTACAAAATCAAATAATAACAACCTTAAAAAATGACTCCAAACATGAATCTCGAATACATAAACATCGTCACATAGAAAAACGTCCTAAAAAGAGAAAAAAATACATCTATTTCGTTTAAATTGAACCTCGACGCTCGCGTTCTAATCGTAAGAACTTACGGCATCGATGCAACGAAAGGTTGCGACGAGCAGCAACTCTCGCCCACAGAGAAGCGGAGCCAAGCAGACCCATTATCAGCAATAACAACTACAGCGGATAATAGCTGCAGTAACAATAATGACAATGGTGACAATCTTGCAAAATGAATAGACGACATAAAAAAAACTTTTAATTTAAAAATATGTAATGCAAAAAAACTTGGCGCGAGTGCATCAAATTGCCGCACAAAGAAATAATTTCATTATAGTTGAAGAGCAGCTGCACCAAGGTTATTTACATTTTAAATAATTTTTATATTTTTGGTGAAGAGCAGCCGCGCCAAGTTTTAAAACAAGTAAATCAAAAAAGATAAATCGGAGGTGTTGCCAGTGCGAAACTAGCACGTCGCGATAGACTGCTCTGTGCTCACCACAATCGGAAGTATTGCCGGAGTCTGATTTTTCTGCATTTGTTTATCCATCTTCTGAATCACTTGTCTACTTCATAAATTTCTTAATTACTACGTTTTATTGTCATATAGAAATACATTTTTATATCATTTTATGTTCATATCACGTGACTACTATTGGTAATGCGTAGCATTTCCAGAATTTTCTTTCGAAAGAGAAAGATACAGAGAAAAAAAGGGTAACAATTTTGAATACTGTTTACAAACTTATATTTTATGTAAGACAGAAATAATATAAATATAAATTATATATATGTATATATATTCTATATGTATTATATATTTAATACTTAATTAAACCTTAAAGAATTAAATGTTAAAACAATTTTAAAAAATACACAATATAAGTATTTGTTATAAATTCTACAAAAAGAGTGACATCATTTCTATTAAAATGTTTTTCATTGAAGTCAAACCGTCATTTTCATTTATACTCATGTGGAAAGAGTCATATAAATATGATCGCACGACTACGTCTCTTGTTTACGTTTTACTTTGCTTTCGCAGCAATGTCAAATTCAAATTCTCAGTTGCTATTTGACTTCTCATAGCTACGTATCGGTATTCCCTTTAGTACAAGATTTTTTATCAAAGGTGGTAAATACTTTTACAACAAATGCAATAGATATTGCATCGGTTATATTGTAACGTGACGAACTGTGTTTTTTATCATCGTAATGTAATGCAGATATACAATGGCATATTCAACTGACTTGACGAGTGAAGCACCTACATGTAGTGACAAGCAGTATCAATGCGAAGTAAGATGTTTTCTTTCTACAAATATATTTAGAAACAAAATATAAACCGATTTATAAGATCACAGGCATATTTATTATCTTTATTCAGATATGTAATATTTTTTTTTTAAATACCACATTCTTGTGGGAGCATTATCAAACTCATCATAAACAAAATAATACATACGTATATAATAAGTGTGATTATACAACTAATTTTTCTCAAACTTTAAAGCATCATGCGAGAAATGACCCCGTCGTGGACTATTGCGTGGCAAGTTTTTCAAAGATATGTATGACAACAATTATTAAAATAATTTATAGCGTGTTAATATATACTGCTTTATTTTTTAGATATGTAATAAATATTTTTATACAAGTTCCGAATACAAAGATCATCAAAATGTTCATAAAATCCCGATGTCAAATATGTTTGCATGTGCAATATGTAAAGAAAAGAAGTTTAAACTGTTTTCTAGTCTCGTTTTCCATCACAAAACATGGCATTCAAGTAATCGTTGCGAGGTGAGTGTATGACATATGTTTTCTCTACAAATGTATTTAGAAACGAAACGAAAAAGTATTTAAACGAAAATACCGATTTTTTAAATCACAGATGTATATATAATTCTTCTACTTTAGATATGTGATGTTGAGTGCGAAAACGCATCCTTGTCAATGCATTATCTCAAGTATCACCATAAAAATAATACATTTGTATGTAATAAATGTGTTTTCACGTCTAATATTATTCAAAACCTAACGCAGCATGCAATATATTATCATTCTTATGTTGTTAAGTTTTGCTGGGTAAGTTTTTTAAAGATATGTAAAAAACCAATTATTAAAATAACATGTAGCGTGTTAGTAATCTATACTGTTTTATTTTGAAGGCTTGTAACACCCAGTTTTTTACGTTGCACGAATACAAAGTTCATCAAAATGTTCATAAATCTATGACGTCAAACATGTTTATATGTAGTATATGTAAGCCCGAAGAAGAATATATGTCTTTTCGTGACTTGATGAAACATCACAAAAGCCTGCATTTCAATACACCTTGCGACGTACGTTAGAAAAATAAAAATAAATTTTATGGAGTATAGTAATAATACCAGTGTGTGTAATAACAATAAAATTATACCAATTACATACAAGTTTACAGTAATCATAAACTGCTTTCTTCATATTCAAGTGTATTAAGAAAAATAATAAGATCGAAAAGTAAAAGCCAAACGCTGATTATACGTGCAAAAAATTTTTTATTGTACAAAGTAATAGATAGTGTAAGTCGAATTCATATTAGTTCCAACAAAAAGTATATCCAATGCATAAATCACATTGTAAGACCAAATCTTTCTTGTTTACATCTGAAATTTACAAACTACTTACGAAAATGTGTTTATTGTAAGATAATTGCGCAGATTGCGACTTTGAATCTTGAGTAAGATGTTTCTTTTGGACTTAATTTTTACTTATATAAGCGGAAAATAACGTTGTTGTTATATGAGATGTATACTAAAACTGCGTTGTAGATTTGTGACTTGATTTGTTTTACAATTTGTAGTACTTTACACATTAAAAAATAGTTATAGCACGTACATTTAATATATAGTTTTTAATGATCTTATTATTTCTTTCATTATTCATTTGTATACATTTTTATTACATTTTTGTAAAGATGAGTGACAATACTTACAAAGATAAGGAGGAGGTAAACGAACATCGATCTGGGTTTTTGGAACGGCCAAATACTTATGACGAACAGAAGATAAAGGTAGATGATCATCGATTTGTTCATTCGGTACGCCAAAATACTTATGAAGAAGATAAAGAGAAGTTAGATAAACATCGATCTGTTCAGTCGGCATGGCCATATTCATGTGCAATATGTGATGAAGAATATAATTTCTTTGTTTCTCATGTACTTCCCGTTCATTCAAGTGTGGCACTGCAACACGACTGTTCACTATGTACTGCAGCATATGTTAAGTTTCGGGACCGAAACTCCAAAGTATCCTCTATTTATGACAAAGAAAAGACAGAGGATGTATATCGACCTGTTATTATGCAATAGTTATTTGATTGTTAAATATGCTATGGACAATATGTTTACTTCTTTCTAACGTACTTCTCCAAATGTAACTCAATATGTACAGCAATATGTATAGGAATACAAATTCAAACGTGACAATTGTTCATAAAAGTGTACAGTAATCATATAGTGTAGCACTTGCATTCATATATCTCAAATTTATTTGAAGTTTAAGTACAAACTACAATAAAGATGGTGTAGAAAAGTTTATAAATTCTATTATTGCGTGAAATAAATTGTTTGACAATATGTAGAAAGTAAATAGAACGTATATACAATATGTAATAGTACTTTTATATGTAATATATACTAGTAGTTTTATATTGTAATATATTTTATGTGTTGAATGTATTTATTTATAAAAATATATAAACATATAAATATATATGTAAAGATACTCATTGTATACATATATAAATATATATACATATAAATATATATATATTTATATAATTGAATACATTTAAATGTATTACATTCTTAAAGATTATACATAGAAAATAATTAACGTACTATATGTGTATGCAATATTTTATTATGAGTCATAAAAAATATAGAAATAATGTCATACTGTGATATTATTAAATGTTTTACAAAAACCAGTTTTATATTTTATATATACAAGTAATATTGCATAATGTCTATATATTGTATTTACTTTCTATACATATTTTGCTTAATTTTCATAAAGATTTTTGATTATTCGGAAACATACATGTATACTTATTGTCTTATTACATTGTATAAGTACCTATATATATTTATACAATGTCATTTGTAACATATTCTATAATATTATATTTTATCATGTAGTTTATAATAAAATAAACCATTATAGCAAAACGTACAAGTGAAGCTTATAAGTTTAATGATAATAAATAAACTACACCGATTTTACACATCTTTAAAATAATATATAAAATACCTAAAGTGATATGATTAAGTAATATAGTTGTGAAAACCTTATATAATAGATTAACAAACTTGCATCAAAACGATTGTATAGGCATAGTACTATACAATCCTTTCGCTAAAAAAAATCGATTGATCTTGGAGCGTTGACATGAGATGGATACTATGTAGTTTTTTCTGTATTGTTGAAGAAACTGTATATAATATAATTAAAGTAAATAAATTAGTATTACTATTATTGAAGTAATTTTACTATTAAAAGTTTAGCGAGCACTGTAGCTATTTGAGAAGTACGATACTATTATATATATTTAAACATTTTGTAGTACAATGTTTTTTATAATTAGATTTGTATACACTTGGCAGTAATTGTCTATCCACAATATGTATATTAATTAGTATATTATTATAGTATACAAATACATTTTTATATACTTCTATTTTTATCTCACGTGATACTATAGACATAACAATGCACTTCAGAACACTGAATTATCGATAACAGATTTCTCTAGATTTTTTTTTCAAAAGAGAAAAATCCAGATAAATGTGGTAAAACTTCTAATCATCATTTTGAGACTTCCATTTTATGTAATTCAGAAAATAATATATATATATATATATATATACAATACATAATTAAACGGTAAACAGTTAATTAAAACAATTTAGGAAACATACTCAAAATGAATATTTGTAATAAATTCTACACGGAGAATGACATTTTTACTTTTTAAAAAAAAGATAAAAATAGGCATCAAGTACACGAGCTACATTTATCTCTAAAAAAAATTATTACTATATTACTATACTACCTCGAAACTCATTCTCTACAAAATCTAGTCTACTAAGAAATTATATCAGAAAGTAGCGCCACATTTACACGCGAGTTATTCACTTCACATATGGAAGGTTAATTTCATAATAAATCAATTAGCATAGCTCTTTAAAGGTAGCAATAATTATAAAAGTAATGTAGTAGTTACGTATTATTCAATAGAGCATTGAAGTAATTCTCGATATTTTTGAGAAATATCGTTAGATGCTTGTTGGCAAAAAAACATACTGATAGTTTATTGACACAGTTCTAAAAGTACATATTTTATAATTGTATGCTTAATAAAAAAAAGCTATTGAGTAGCAATCACATCAAACTGAAGTTTAGTTCGATATACCTTTTGGTGCAGCCGCGACAAGTATTTTGCATTAAATATGTTTTATTTTGGAAACACTTCGACATAGGGTTTCGACTTTTGACCGTTTTCTACTATTTCATTTTGTAGCAATGTATACTCCTACAAGATTTCCTTTGCGCTCCTTTCTAATATCATTTCTTTTGTAGACTAAATTTTGTAGTGAAAAAATTTCTATGTAGTATACTAATATAATAGTACTTTTTTTAGAAATACGTGTGGAGCGTGTACATGGCGCCTTTTTTTGAAAAGATAATTTTATTCGGTACACTTTACAATACATAATCAAAAACAGGTTTTTTGTTATTGTAATAAAAACATCTGTATTTAATCTTCTGAGACCCGACATGTTTTTGATCGACTTTTTTATTTTAAGAGCTAGAACTGTTTTGTCAATGTCATAGAGTTGAGTAGCGAAAGAGATGGCGTTATTGTCGAGTATCTAAAAAAACGTTCGGTCAGAAAAAAAATTACATTTCTCTTTTTTGTTTTTTTTTTTAACAAAATATCATTAGATATTGTTAGAATACTTGTCTAACAATATTGTAGAGTAACAATTTTACAATTAATATATGTAAAAACATTTTTATAATACAATTATAGGTCAAAACTCGATAAAAATGCATTATATGTCTTTGTATCAAGTACATGTCAAGGCTATGTGAATTACTTTTTCAAATTACATCTGCATTGCAACGCGGTATGTAATAAAAAATTATTGAGAATACTTTCAGGAGGAATCGTCAAAAAATATTTCATCGATCGTTACACATTTTGTTTCATTTTGTGATAAAATTTACGGAACATGCTACTTTTACTTAGATATCAATGAACAAATCTGATGTTTTTTAGAGCAGTAAGTTATGTCCACTCAATAAAACACTTCTTTACACAATGTCTTGTGCACGATACGGTTGTCGAGAAACGTGTGCGCCCAAATACCCATAGAGCGCACGTCGGCTAAAAGCAGCGTTGCTTTCGCTCGTACCCCTCTATCCACTCTACTCACTAATATATGTACGGACATCAATTACAACATTTTTAAGCTAATTAAGAGCTGCAAACATTACAATTTCCAACATTATTTAAAAAGATTCAAAGTTTAAAGAAGCTTCTGATCCTTTAAAGGTTAAAGAAAAGAAAAGTGTTCTGAAATGTAAAACTACCAACGCAAAACAGTCAGTGAATGCCAAAACGCTAGATAATATTGAAAAATAAATAACTTACTACATTTCAAAATTTTGGCGCGGCTGTATCAAAACCTATACATCAGACTGAACTGTAGGTTACTATATTTTTTTATGCAAACGCACCAAGTTGTTTTGCATTAAATATGTTTTATTTGGAAAATAGTCCCATATGGTAATTTTTTATTTTTTACATAAAAAAAATTCATAGATGTCTAATTTCACATGATTTAAGAGTTTCCACGCAAAGCTATTTTTCTAGGTTTCTAATATTTTATTGTCATACAATGTATAAATGTGCAAACTTTACATAACGCTACTTATTAATAGTATTTTCTTTCTAGAATAGATTTTGTAGAGAAAAAGTTTTTATGTAGCACAACAATATAATAATACTTTTTAGAGATACAAGTTGCGCGTGTACTTAGCGCTTTTTTTATCTTTTTTTGAAAAGGTAATTTTTTCGGGTAAATTATACAAAATGTTTTTGTTCCACACATTGCAAGTATACTGTGTTATAATAAAAACTTATATAAATTTGTTTAAGTAAAATACAAATCAAGCTGATAAGAAAGCACAAAAAGAATAGAAAATCTTGATTTTAATAAATATGTAATCAAAGAAAAGAGTTAAAGTAGATAGTTGCGTATTACTATACGATTAGTTTTTACGCGATCAGTAACAAAATCGAGCATATAGCCAGATTGTTGTTTGCGCATAATTACTTTCGTCACTGATTATACTACGTAGGTGGTTACAAAGTAAAAGTCATGTATAATTAATTATGAATCAAAATTGCATTCATAGTTCAGTTTAATAATAATTTATATTTACGAAGTGTCACGTATGTTGCTTGACAATGGTTTAAAAACTTATTTTACTGCAATGTTTGTACATTGAAAACAATATATAAGTAGATAAAAATAAGTATTTTTATCAAAACATTATTTGTATATTTGTCTAAAAAATAATACTAATATATATGTGTATATCTATTTTCATGAAATCTATATAAAACTTACAAAAACTTATTTCTTAAACTGTTTGATAACAACAAATCTTTTTATCAAAACGTACATACAAAACACGTGTATTTAATACTTGTATGAAAAGTAAGCACTTTTATTATATATTCATAAAATCTATATAAACAGTTAGTGTTTCTATACATACAAAAAAAAACATATATTAACGCGCTTAGCCAAGTACTCTAGTAGCGTCAATTTAAAAAAAAAGAGTTAGTATTTGTATTCAGTTTTTAAAGTATTTTTATAATAAACGATTGAATTAAAATAAGTTTATCAAAATAAAGATTTTTGAAATCAAATGTTTTTGACAGACAGTACACTAAAATTAAATTCACATACAAGCAATATCTGTTGAAAATAGATTTGATGACAGACTGAGAATAAAAGCCGACTTATTAAAATCATAAAAATGTAATGACATCATATAGCAAGTTTTTAAAGAAATGAATTAAATTGTGAGGACTCGTAACTCTGGAAATACTTATCAAAAATTGATTTGGAACTAGTGTTTTGGAAATGTTTTGATATCGGCTATAAAAATATACAACAAAATAATAGAAGTTTGTTTAAAAACAGTGATGTAACTTTGACCTGACCTTGACGACGCGATCCTCCGTCAAACTGTTAACGTCACTAAATACATCACTTTATACCCTGCACCTTTTGTCTCAAACATTTTTCTCAAAAATACATACTTTCCGAGAAACTCAGGTGGTCCGAAACATATGGAATATTCTGTATATTACATTAGTAGTGTATTTATAAATATATTTTTTTTATAATAATGTATATTTAAATTACAATAAAAATGTTTATTATTTTGCATAATCTCCTTATATGATCTGTTTTTCATTCTTTTACTACTTGTGTATATAATATATACATATATACATAACATATACATGTATATATATTTTATAATAATGTATATGCATAATCTTGTATATGATCCGTTTATTATTTTGTTTTAATTGTTTATATTTATAATATATATTCATATACAGTGAAGAGCATAACTGTATCAATAACACAGATTTCGTGTAAATGTATTTTGTATTGCTAATAACATTAATGCATTCAAAAAATAAACATAACAGAAATTTTTTGGTTAATTAAAAATGGCTGGAACGAGTTTTTAAAGTTGTAACAGTTTTTCTTTTTGGCTGTAACATATTCGCTGATACAATTTTGCACTACGTTTTTACTCATAAAATTTGTTTAATAATTTCTATTATTTAGTTCATAATTCTTAAGCTTTTAAAATTGCTGCAATTAGTCCAGTCAATAGAGAAAAAATGATGAAAAAATGTTTAATCGAATTCCGATTACATTACCTTGTAGTCTGCGATTCACTGATGAATCCTTGTCACCATTGTCATTATTGTACACAGTTAGAAACTGTGTATCGATCAACTTTTGTAGTGGCTATTTTTAATGATTTGTAATACATTGAAAACAATTATAATTTTCTGAAGTTACGTAATCGCATACCATAAAAGTATATGATTTTTGGTAATCTTATAAATCAAAACAAAAACAAACAATATAAACCAAAAATAAGTTTAGTATTTATATATTTTTTCTCTACAAAACCTGGTTTATGACGACGAGATCCGAACATGATAGAATTTTATATATTAAAAAAAATTTTCAATATCTTCGAACAGAAGACACGGACAAAAACAACACATAAACACCGGTTACTTTAGTTTTTTAATTCGAATAAATTAAGACTAAAACGAAATCAATTAGTTCAGACGTTAATTAGATATAAATATTTAGGTATACACAATGCCTGTCAAAACCTGATTTTCGCGTAAAACACGAGCACGTCGCGCAGATCGTGCGCCACTTCGTTGCGCGTAAATTTAGCGCGAAACACTACCGCATAAGTCATTGCGCATAATCAAGAGACAAGGTAGTTCCTCGCGCTAAGTTCACGCACAACGAATTGGCTCTTGATTATGCGCAATGACTTTCCTGATAATTTGAATTGAACAAGTTCAATATTTAAATTATTATTGTTATTAGTGATTGTTATACGAATCGGATTGCTGACAAAAAACGGCATGCGCTAGTCGAAAGGAAGCTTTCTTCTCGACTTGTCACTACAGTTTATTTTTATCTTATTATAGTCGCAAGTATAAAAAAGCGCTCTACTTTATTTTATTATTTAGTTACTTTTTTTCTCAGTTGGAAATACTATCTTTTGCTACTGCACAAATATCAGAAAAACATAATAATGAAAAAGATAAATATTGAATTTCTAAGTTTTGTCGTATGATAGACAATTTTTACTATAAACACATTCAATTATATGTAAATTAAATACATTCGCTTATATATAAAATTAAGTTTGAGCATTGCAATGTTTTGTTTCAACTCAAAACAAAATTTCTATTATTCCTATTTGTTTATATACAAAATGCTTACTAATAATATTATTAAATGCATTATTCTATTACTGTTTTAGTTCAAACAAAAACATAATTATGAGCAGTAAAAATAAGTAAAATTCAAGTGATATCGTTTCTGAAGAAATTGTCATATATGGCATCGCTGGTAAATTTCCAGCTTCGTACAATATGAAGCAACTGCTAGAAAATTTATTTAATAAAATTGATTGTGTTACAAATCATGACCGATTCAAAACAAGTAAGTACACTTCATATACAAAAAATGTAGTCAGGGGTCACAATAGTTTACGAAAATATTATTCTATAACGTGAAATATTTTAAAGTCGTATATACAGTATTTTAACAATTTTATTCGCGTTCTGGAGTATAAATTAACTTATTACCATTATTAGAGTTTTCAAAACTTCACTCGCTTTAGACCAAAACAAAAATGTAGTGTATTGCATTGAATGTAATACCTGTGATGTGACCGATGTGGGACAGATGAAGAAAACATTATCGACAAGAATCAATGAGCACAAGAATCAGAGTAATAGAAACGTCGGTAATTTCTCAGTAATTACACAACACCGTCTTGATAGACACAATTTTAACAAGATGCAAATTTTTTGAGTTTTTTATTAAAAACTTTTAATTCTATAATTGACCGTTTTACACATACTCATTGTTTAAAGTTGATTTGTTATCTTGTAAACATCCAACACTCCCTTTTTCCTACTCCAAAACAATCAAACAAACTGTCCAAGGTGAGGCAATCAATCAAAAATTAGCAATTCGACACACTTCACAACTAATTAACAAATAAAATTTCGTACAGCGGTCCTTGGCAAAGAGAGATCTCATTCTTTCAAAATTTTTACACAAAAAAACAACCCGATGATCGAATCAAAGTTATTCGAAAAGAGTTTGAAGTGAGTTTAAGTAAATCACTTGCTAATTTCCAAACACCTAACACCAAAGCCGTACGGGCCCTAGCTTAAGAGAAGACTACTCGCACCTTAACTAAATAGAAGGCTTAACAAATATGATTATTATTACATTGGTTCTACCAATCGCGAAAACTTAATCTGGTATCAAATTAATCTTTGAAAATACACGCTATCGTCAAACCAAGTTAATTATTTCTGCAATAATTATTATTTTGTACAAAAGTTACTAAGCATTATTACCAGCAACAAATAAATTGAATTTTTCAATTTCGCATCTTTCATTTTTTCTCTGTCGACGAGATTTGATCATAGGGGCAGTCCGCGACAATAATTGCAGGAAGTAGCCGATTACGAGATCGTCACCTTTTTACCGATCGACTCTGATAAAAAAAGCAAGCCACGATTTTAATCACGGTCAGCATTCGATCAGGAGATCGCCCTTTCTCCCGGCACTCATTTTTCAGATATTACAAAATCAAATAATAACAACCTTAAAAAGTGACTCCAAACATGAATCTTAAGTACATAAACATCGTTACATAGAAAAACGTTCTAAAGAAAGAAAAAAATACATCTATTTTGTTTAAATTGAACCTCGACGCTCGCGTTCTAATCGTAAGAACTTACGGCATCGGTGCAACGAAAGGTTGCGACAAGCAGCAGCTTTCGCCCACAGAGAAGCGGAGCCAAGCAGGCCCATTATCAGCAATCACAACTACAGCGGATAATAGCTGCAGTAACAATAATGACAATGGTGACAATCTTGCAAAATGAATAGACGACATAAAAAAAACTTTTAATTTAAAAATATTTAATGCAAAAAAACTTGGCGCGAGTGCATCAAATTGCCGCACAAAGAAATAATTTCATTATAGTTGAAGAGCAGCTGCACCAAGGTTTTTTACATTTTGAATAATTTTTATATTTTTGGTGAAGAGCAGCCGCGCCAAGTTTTAAAACAAGTAAATCAAAAAAGATAAGTCGGAGGTGTTGCCAGTGCGAAACTAGCACGTCGGGATGGACTGCTCTGTGCTCACCACAATCGGAAGTATTGCCGGAGTCTGATTTTTCTGCATTTGTTTATCCATCTTCTGAATCACTTGTCTACTTCATAAATTTCTTAATTACTACGTTTTATTGTCATATAGAAATACATTTTTATATCATTTTATGTTCATATCACGTGACTACTATTGGTAATGCGTAGCATTTCCAGAATTTTCTTTCGAAAGAGAAAGATACAGAGAAAAAAAGGGTAACAATTTTGAATACTGTTTACAAACTTATATTTTATGTAAGACAGAAATAATATAAATATAAATTATATATATGTATATATATTCTATATGTATTATATATTTAATACTTAATTAAACCTTAAAGAATTAAATGTTAAAACAATTTTAAAAAATACACAATATAAGTATTTGTTATAAATTCTACAAAAAGAGTGACATCATTTCTATTAAAATGTTTTTCATTGAAGTCAAACCGTCATTTTCATTTATACTCATGTGGAAAGAGTCATATAAATACGATCGCACTACGTCTCTTGTTTACGTTTTACTCTTTCCTTTGGCAGCAATGTCAAATTTAAATTCTCAGTTGCTATTTGACTTCTCATAGCTACGTATCGGTATTCCCTTTATTACAAGACTTTTTATCATAGGTGGTAAATACTTTTACAACAAATGCAATAGATATTAAATCGGTCATAGTGTAACGTCACAAACTGTGTTTTTTATCATCGTAATGTAAAGCAGATATACAATGGCATATTCAACTGACTTGACGAGTGAAGCACCTACATGTAGTGACAAGCAGTATCAATGCGAAGTAAGATGTTTTCTTTCTACAAATATATTTATAAACAAAATATAAACCGATTTATAAGATCACAGGCATAATTATTATCTTTATTCAGATATGTAATATTTTTTTTTTAAATACCACATTTTTGTAGGAGCATTATCAAACTCATCATAGACAAAATAATACATACGTATATAGTAAGTGTGATTATACAACTAACCTTTCTCAGAATTTAAAGCATCATGCAAGAAATGACTCCGTAGTGGACTATTGCGTGGCAAGTTTTTCAAAGATATGTATGACAACAATTAATAAAATAATTTATAGCGTGTTAATCTATACTGTTTTATTGTTTAGATATGTAATAAATATTTTTATACAATTTCCGAATACAAAGATCATCAAAATGTTCATAAATTCCCGATGTCAAATATGTTTGCATGTGCTATATGTAAACAACAGAAGTTTCAAAGCTTTGGTCATCTCGTTTTCCATCACAAAACAAAGCATTCAGGTACGAGTTGCAAGGTGAGTGTATGACATATGTTTTCTCTACAAATGTATTAAAAACGAAAAAAAATAACGATTTGTAAAATCACAGATGTATATATAATTCTTCTACTTTAGATATGTGATGCCGTGTGCGAAAATAAAGCAACCTTGTTATGGCATTATACCACGTATCACAAAAAGAATAATACATATGTATGTAATAAATGTGTTTTCACATCTAGTCTTCTTTACCTCCTAAAGAAGCATGCAATATATAATCATTCTTATGTTGTTAAGTTTTGCTGGGCAAGTTTTTTAAAGATATGTAAAAAAACAATTATCAAAATAACATGTAGCGTGTTACTAATCTATAATGTTTTATTTTAAAGGCTTGTAACAACCATTTTTTTACATTGCACGAATACAAAGTTCATCAAAATGTTCATAAATCTATGACGTCAAACATGTTTAAATGTAGTATATGTAACCCCGAAAGAGAATATATTTCGTTTCATGAGTTGATCGACCATCACAAAAAACAGCATTTCAAGAAACCTTGCGACGTACGTTAAAAAAATAAAAATACATTTTATGGAGTATAGGAATAATAACAGTCTGTGTAATAACAGTAAAATTATAACAATTACATACAATTTTACATTGATCATAAACTGCTTTCTTGATATTCAAGTGTAATACGAAAAATAGTAAGATCAAAAAGTAACAGCCAAACGCTGATTGTACGTGCAAAAACGTTTTTATTGTAATACACAATGTCGAATTCATATTAGTTCCAACAAAGTATATCCAATGCTTAGATCACATTGTAAAAGCAACTTTTTTTTTTTTACATCTGAAATTTACAAACTACTTACAAGAATGTGTGTATATTAAGATAATTGCGCAGAATGCGGCTTCGAATCTTGAGTAAGATGGTTTGTTTGCACTTGATTGTTACTTATAAAAGCGGAAAATAACGTTGTTTTTATATAGGATGTATACTAAAACTGTGTTGTAAATTTTCGAATTGATTTGTTTTACAATTTGTAGTACTTTACACGTTACAAAGTATTTATAGCACGTACATTTAATATATAGTTTTTAATGATCTTATTTTTTTTTTATTATATACTTATATAAATGTTTATTACATTTTTTTGAAGATGAGTGACAATATTTACAAAGAAAAGGAGAAGTTAGACGAACATCGATCTGTGTTTTTGGAACGGTCAAATACTTATGACGAAGAGAAGATGGAGGTAGATGATCATCAAGTTGGTTATTCAGTACACCAAAATACTTATGAAGAAGATAAAGAGAAGTTAGATGAACATCAATCTGTTCAATCGGCATGGCCATATACATGTGCAATATGTGATGAAGAATATAATTTCTTTGTTTCTCACGTACTTCCCGTTCATTCAAGTGTGGCACTGCAACACGACTGTTCAATATGTACTTCTGCATATGTTAAGTTTCGGAACCGAAAATCCAACTTATCCTCTATTTGTGACAAAAAAAAGGAAGAGGATGTATAGCGACCTGTTATTATGCAATAGCCATTCGATTGTCAAATATGCTATGAACAATATGTTTACTTTTTTTCTAACGTACTTCTCTAAATGTAACTCAATAAGTACAGCAATATGTATAGGAATATAAATATAAACGTGAAAATTGATTATAGAAGTGTACAATTATCATATAGTGTAGCACATGCATGCTTATATGTAAAAAGTATTCAGAGTTTACGTACAAACTAAAATTAATATGATTTAGAAAATTTTATAAATTTTATTATTGTAACATATTCTATAATATTATATATCATCATGTAAAGTAGTATAAAA
>NW_018020804.1:166369-261193 GCF_002006095.1 Pseudomyrmex gracilis | reverse complement strand
CTTGCACCCAAACTGTCAGAGAGATGAATTCGAAAATGAATAAGAAGTTATAGATTTACCGCGATTCTCTTAAAAAAGAGTATCAACGAAACTCTAATGTAGAAAATATTAATTACCGTATTGTAAAATTCTTCTGAAGATTGAAATAAAAAGTATAATTTTCAATATATGTTATATACAATATGTAACAAAGTAATGATTATCGTTAGAGGTGAACCGATATATCGCTTTATGTATTAGAATAATTATTTTCCAAAATAAATAAATAACGAAGCGGAAGACTAATAATTTATATACGCGAAATAGTTAATCGCGATATACGCGGTACATTTACAACCGAATTATATAATTAATTCTCGAAGAAATTCACTTATGTACGAAACTGCGTACGAATTTGTTATAATGAAATAAAAAAAAAATTTTGCGTACAACCCGACAACACGTCTGTTGCACTTGAGAGATCGACGAGATCTGAGGCTACGCGCTGCGCTGCGAGTAGCGCAGTTTTCCACCGCGCATCTCCCACTACGCGCTTCTGCGCTTTTGGATTTTCCTTCGCGTCGCGGGCTCGCAGTTGCAAGGTAGAGGTTGAGCGGTTTCCCCGATCGTCAAAACAAACAAAAAATTCGGTAGTTGGAAAACACCTCAGTCATTGAACATAATACTAGTATTTTTCACATTCTTTCGTATTAAAATTGATCATTTATTAACATTCTTAGTTCTCTTTCGTGTTTTACAAAGTCGAGAATATTAATTTTCGCGAACGTAGTATCTACTTCTTTCTCGGTCGCGACGATAAAACGCAAGAACTCAAAATCGCGATAAAATCATATCCTTTGAACTGAAACAATCAAAGTAAAATATGTTAGACGAAAAAATCTTTCGTACAAATAACGTATATCGTATATATTCTTACGCAGTTCGTAAATGTCTAAATATTTGTAAAAACACGATGTTTGTATAACTTATATTTGCTTGCGAAAAGACACAATTGTTTACCGGGACATTTTAAGTAAAAGATTATTGAAATAAAGTTAAAATAATGTAGAAAATCACAGACAATATTAAAGAAAAATCTTACATCGAAAAAGACAATTAGAGAAAAGAAAAGTGAAGAAGTGAATTTACAGAAGATCGATTTGTAAACTCGGGAAAGAGAACTACAAGAGATAAAGATTTGCAACTTTTCACACAACATATTATTGTCGAGAAAATAAGATTTTAGCGCGAGCTGCGTCTGTAACAGACTGGTATCGGAATTCATTAAAATATACTCGGATATTGTCTCGTTTTTCATCAGTTTTGCTGCTAATTGTATTTGTAATTGCTAATTGCTTTGTACGTTTTATTTTTCTAAAAACACTACATGTTGATGCATTTTAAAGCAAATTACAGAATATATATACGTATATTACGAAGGTATTTTAACAATATAAGTATGTGTGTGTGAAAAATTGCAAATTCGAGAAGTACTTTACGGTTTTATTAAAATTGATATTCTGGAAATTTTGTTTTCAAGTTTTTATTACTATTTTTTAGATTCTCGCGTAGGAAAGTGTTTTCAAGTATACATACACACACACATTATAACTCCAGTGACGTGAGGATGTTGATTGTTAGTCCACGTGACGTCGAGCGCAATGCAATTGATTTTTCTGAAAATCGAGTTGGCGATCAATGTTGGCGATTTTTGACACGTGTGAGAATTTCGTTACATCTTTTGGCGCAAGCCAGCGTGTGTGTGTGTCAGTCTTACCGCGTTTCGTCTCGAGTGAGTTGTTCTACAAGCTAGTCAGTCGGCGAAAAGTTCTGTCCGTGGTCTTTAATTAATTTTTGTTTTCGTAATTGCGCAAATTCTGGGTCGTTGCTGTAAAAAAAGTAACAAAGTGTGTTCTTTCAAATTTCGGGGAGTTACTTTTATAATCTTTTATTTCCCACGGTAATTCGAGCGCATAATTCTTTTTAGAATACAACTCTGTTTTTTCTTTTTAATTAACGATCGACTGGTATCAAGAGACGAGAGAAATCCACGTTTTTTTATTGTCTTAGAGTAGAGATAAACACATTCTAATTAGCGTAGGTACTCGAGAAAATCAGGAAATTAAGAATAGAAGCAAACTTGACTTGCCTGTAATGGGAAAATCAAAAAATTGCGTGATGCTCGGAAATCACTGGAGTCTTGCTGTAATTTTACTTATATATTTCGCGAGCGTAAAATTGAAACAAAATTTCGGAAAATTTAGTTTTGTATTTTTATTTGTAATATTTCATCGCAAATGTTAAAGTGAAAGAAGTTCTTTGAGAGAACAGACTCTCTCTCTCTCGCATCTCTCTACGTAAAATTCGTAAAGTTCGTAAAATTGATTTGAAAATAAGCTTCTTTCATTTAGAAATATTTTACTTTCGCGTATATATATATATTCTAATGATTAAAAAAAAAAAAAACAGAAACCTGAGCGAACCTTATGAAAATAAGTTTGGCATTTAAAACACATTTGAACATTTTTATGAAAGTCTTTTTATGCAACGATTTTTATACAAAAAGGAACAGATTATTATACTCGCGCGTGTCGTAGTTTGCGTTTTACAATCGCATTGATTTTTAATTTCCAATAACAGCAATAATTAAAACAAAAATCACACGCTCGCAGCGTGACGTTCTTTGCCACTCTATTGCATATTTTTGCATCAACTTTTGATATTTGGTAATTTTTTTTTCGACAGGATCACTCAACAACACGATCAAATTTAATAATATTTGTTTATTAATAATGTTGCATTATTATTACCTTTATACATATTTGATATTGGCCATCAACAAATATGTTACAATTTTTTTTTTTTTTTCATCTCCCCAACTGCTCGTTAATTAATTTTTACTCGTTTGTCTGAGAACGAGTAAAATACATTTCAAACGAGTATTAATATATCTCACAATAATAATTGCAATAATAATAATAAATAAATAAATAGCGAAAAGTGATTCTTCTTTTCTCGTGTAATAATAATAATCGAACTGCGCTAAAATTGTGTGTACATCTTCCGGCTTACTTACATGTCGAAAACGGAAATAACGCGCGTACCAAACGATGATGACGTTTTTTTTTTTTTCACAACGAATAACTGAATGACGCAATGGGGATGCGGTACACACGTTTACATATCTCATTACAATGTAAATGTATAAAAACTTAACTTGAGAAGCGTAGTGAAGTGAGATCCGCGAATTCTCGCGCTGCGTCGCGTGTATATATTTTGTTCATCTTCATCTTGTTCTAAACAAAAAGTTTGCACGACGCAAATATGCGCTTGTGTGTGTCGCGCGCGCTCTTTAATTTTTTTTTTATATCTATTATTTTTATAAATATCTATCATACGTCTCTCTCTCTCTCGCTCTCGCTCTCTCTTTCTCTCTCTCTCTCTCTCTTCGCAAAATACTCGCATCGTGTGAAATATTATCTCGAACGACATGCGCGAAAATAATCCGAAAGTGTGTGTATGTGTGTTACGCATACAACTTCGTCGAAGTTCACGAGACACTTACCGTCAATTACAATACGCGTATATTGTTTGCCATTTGCAGGAAAAAATCTAATTATTATTCGTAGTAGTGTGTGATCGCGCGCGGAGAAGGTAGATATTTTTTTTTTGTTTAATTACATCATCAGCGTATATTAATCGCGAGGACAGGGTTTATTCTTCGTAAAAAAATAGTTCATTGCAAGTGCATTAAATTTTTAGCGGCTCTTTTTGTTCAGGTTAAATGCACGAATCTAGTACGACATTCGGATGAGATACAATGATGTGTGTACGTGTGTGTGTGTGTGTGTGTGAGTGTGAGCTTTCTAAATGTTTTTAAAACCGCGGTTGTTCTGTCGTTAATTGGACAATATGCTAAAACGGCTCCAGATAGAGATGGCAGGTGTCGATTTCTAAAAAATGTACGCAACGAAAAAACGCTAGATTGTTTGTTTGTTATGTTACATGTCGAAGCACAAATTAGCACGTGCGCACCTGGCCTGTACAAACTGGCTCGCGCGAGCCGCGTTGGCGTAATAAAGTTGGTTACAATTCTGGTATAAAAATTAGAAATGCATATGTGCACACATATTGGGCGTGACAACGTGATTGATCGTCCGATAAACACGGTCGAATCGAGCGGAGAAAATGGAAATTTTAAGCTAGAATAGATTCTTTTTTTTTTTTTTTTTTTTCCGAGAAGAATACCGCTCACTCACAGCCGTTATTGTCAGTTTGTTTCTGGACGTTTACTAAATATTCAGCACATATCGCGCACCTACTGCAGATCGAAGCTCGTCGTAGCGCGAGTTTTTCCGCGGCCGATTTTCTTTATTTTCACCGTTTCTCGTTTGAACAAAATCAGAAACAAAATTGTCAGCAGCGACGACAATGACACTATTTCTCTCTTTTAAATTAAAAAAAATTATTACACAAATATATATAATATTATTGAACGCAAAGAGGAAGAGCGCGACTGCAAATGTAAATTTTTGAGTGCGAATTTCGGTGGTCATAAAATTCTTGAGTACGCAACTTCGCGTGAAAGTGAATCGATCGGTCCGGTATTATCTTTATACGATCTTAGAAACTCCGAGAAAGGCGATTACATTGCGAAAAAGGTACTGCGGTTTCTTCGATCGCGTTTCAGTGGCCCGGTACATAGATTATAATCTCTCTCTCTCTATCTCTCTCTCTCTCTCTTTCTCTTTTGAGAGAAGTTCGCGCGCTAAAATCCTATTTTAAGCTTACGAACAATGATAAGAAGAGATGCGTGCTGAGATGCGAATATGAGATCTGAGGGTGCGTGATTGAAACGATACGCGTACCGCTTGCAATCGTTATCGACAATACATAGTAGTGTAGGTAATTACGTGCTGTTAAATATACATATATATACCTGTATAAAGAAGCATTTTGGAGGATATCCCACGTAAGTCATGATTTTTTTCACGCTGAAACTCTCTCTAAGAACAACAGAGAAGCGTCGAAAACGATTATGGAAGGTTTTTGAATATCTTGTCTCTTTCGAATTGTTTTTTTTTTTTTTTTTTTTTAATCAGATTATTAACTTCGATATCACGAGTATCCAATACGTGCTTCGTTCTATATTCCGCCTCCGCTAAATCTCCGGCTAAAATTAATTGGACCTCGTCGTTTGTTGCGGCTATTAAAAGATTCAAAGTGATTTTTAAAGAGATAGGTATATCGTATGACACACAGGCGCGACAATCGTACAAAAAAAACCTGCGATGAGATACACGATGAGTATTTTGTTACATATATATATATATATACATATATATGTATATATATATAAGCGCAATAGGCAAAAGCTCGATAATAAAAAATAAATCACATGGAATCACTTTTAGATAGGATCGTACATACGTGTGGCATATTATCTTATCTACTTATATATATATATAAACGAGTTCTCTCTGGAGGAGCACGAGGACGATGCGAGGCACGTCGCGGCGACCTGCGCGATTCCGTTTTTTCCCCGGAAAGAAAGAAATTCCTCGCACGCGCGGACAAAAATCCCGCATCCGGTTACGATTATATCTAAATTATATATATACATATATATTATATATATAACAAATATATAATTACGGAAACTCGGATAAAGAATTTGTCTAACATGTGCGAGACCTCTCTCGGGTTATCCTTCTGATCTATCACTGTATACTTGATTGTGTACACGTACTATATGTACACTTACACGAGCAAAAGTAATCAATTGAAAACGATTGATTAGTTCTCTCATTAGTTTTCCTGCTGTTGCGCACAAATCATTGCTTGCGTATGTTGCAAGTACTACGTAAGACGCGTGTCCGCGCGAACGGAAATTTTATATATCGAACGATTAGGACTCTGAAGATTGTTGTCGTCAGAATAATAATTAATTACATATTATAATCGGAGATACAATATTCGCGAATAAAGACAAGATGCGGAATACACGCTTCGACTATTTTCTTTTTTTTTTTTTTTATCATGTAAATCAATTAATTTTCCGCTCGAAGGTTTTTCCTGCGACTTGTGCCCGGGGTTAGTCACGTGATCCTCCGCCCGCACAGTAGGAAAATAGCCGAATATTTGCAACCAAAAATCTCTCACTAATATTTACACACAAAATTAAATTTCTATATTCAACCAAAAATTGCAACAAACAGCGCAAAATATAAGAAATCAGTGGCGTGCACAAACTGCGTTGTTTTATAAATCGTATAAAAATTTTTCCTATATTCAATCTCTAGCTTATAATGCCTTAGGAATACGGTATGTTGGATAATAATGTTGCGACGTATGTCGGAGACTCGATTGTGTCTTCCTTTGTGAGATATTTCGCCGCGATCCGCGCGCGAGCTCCGAGTTTACTCAGAGAAGCGTGCGTGTTTCTTTAACAATTTCGCTTATTTTCTACAAAAATTGACGTAAAAACAAAGCCAGAATCCTTCGTCGTCTTAATTCTGATCGAAGAGAGCGATGAACGTTGTCGTTTATTAATAAAGATATAAATTGCAAGTAGCTTTTTGAAGCGTAATTTTATCTCGCGGTTGAAAATCGAGTCGTTTAGTAATTTTTTTAAACGGGGAATATCGTCCTCGAATCTCTGTTGCGATTAAATTAAATAATCGCTCGCACGTCAGACCGCAGCACACGTACATCTTTCTCTCTCCCTTTATCACCACTTTTGTTACTTCCTGTTTTTTTTTCTTCTCTCATTTCGTTATTAAATATATTTTAGTACTTTGTGTGTGAGTGGTTTTTATAATTAACTGCAATTCTCTTTAGTAAATGTAAGTAGGTAGTTGCAAACTTATGCGCTAATTTTTATTTATATGCATGTGGTGTGTGTGTGTGTGTATGTTGCACGTGTCTGTGTGTGTGGATGTGTGTGTGTGTATTGCAACATTAAATCCAGATTTATCTTCTACATTCTATGTAACGTTCTATTTTACTCTTGCTCACATATGATACACGTAAACGCTCACACGCTCTCCTTAGTTTTGCACAATAGATGATTTCGCGCAACTTCTTTTGCAAGGTCCGGTTTTTTTTTTTCTCGACAAAGCATATCAAAAAACAGGAAAGAATTTTACTATATTTCAAGAGATATTTAAAAAAATATCGTTTTTTTCTGCCAAATGACGCGCACGCGCGGACGACTTTTAATCTATCGGCTCTCTCTTCTCTCGTTCCTTGCTGATGTAATTAATCCACAAAGACGAAAAGTTCTGAATAGATCGATTCGCGTTTTTTTTTTTTTATCTTTGTGCAACCGACCATCGCGCATTAAAATCGAGGCGTGCGTTACGGCGATATCTCCAATTTCTTTCGCACACACACATAAGAGACGGGGTTTTTGGAGAAAAAAAAGAAAACGTTATGATTCATGCTTTATCTATGTAATATGATATGATGTGCGCATTTGACCAAAAAAATCAACATGTACAAATAACACTCTATATCTCTCTCTCACTTGGTTTTTTTTTTTTTTTTTTCGTTAACCCTTACACAATTCGTATAAAACGCCTATGCATCACGAGAGTGGGAGCACAACTATAAAAAATTGAAAATATGTATATGTATATATGTATATATGTATATACCTAAACGGTTAACAATTTTACAAAAATTTTCACATTTATATCTCGACACATCAGCATTATAAAACTCTTTTTTTTTTTATAATGCATTACATTTTGTCCGTTTGATAAATGCGAAAAGTCAATGTTTTTTTGCAAACGAGCTGTGTGGAAAACCATTGATTCTCGCGAAAAATTTGCTACTTTTCGAAATGCAATACACATTTGTTTTCTTTGTGTGTCATCGTTCGGACGCGATATAGCTTTTATACATATAGGAACGAATCACGTGCGTGATGTGTATATATATATACATACATACATATATATCGTATATATATATATGCATATAATACGTAAGTAATATACCTAAAGCGCGAGAGCTTAATTAGGGAGATCTGATACGCGTTAAAAAAATCACAATTTTGATTAGTGCAAACTTCTACACACACACACACACGCACGCGTACACTCACGCACGCACGCACGCACACACACACTCTTTCTCTCGTCCACCTTCCGTCTCTTCTTCTTGCGCGCTACGTAATCGTCTACTCTTGTAAGAACTTCAGATCGCGCGACGATCGGTGTCCGATAATCGCCATAGACAATTGTTCTCATTGTCTCGTGGTAATTGCGTCGCTGATCTTCGAAGAAAAATTCCGATCTCCGAGAGCGTTCAACGCTCTCGAAGGTTTCGAGGCGTTCAACGCTCGGTTTGTATTTTTCTAAAAAAATTTTCTTTCCCCTTCCTCCCTAAAACATTTCATTGCGACGCGATTTTCTTTCTTCTCCTTCTTCGCGTCTTTTTCTTCATTCGTTTGACAACGCGACGCTATAAATGCACAGATACGCCTTGTATCGTATATTTCTTTTTCTTCTAAAAGCCGATAGGGGAAAAATCTCGAGATATGTATGTTCGTGTTTGAGAGAATATAATAATCTTTTACGGAAACTATTCTGCCTTTTTTTTTTTTTTATTATTATTTATTGCGTATGGAAGTGCAACTCCCGTACTGGATTTTGTATGTATATATATATATATATATTTTTGTTCTTTTTTTTTTATACGCGAGTTACATTCAGCAACGATATAGCCTTTAAACGTCCGGCAGAGGTTTTACATGCGCATATATGTCGACTTTAGTGTTTTTTTGGGTTTTTTTTTTTTGGTTTTTTTTATTCGTCTGAGAAGCAACTGAGAAGCCATATACAATATATATACGTTGGTTCGTACAATCATGACGTCGAGGAGCGCGCGCGTATGTGCATATTATAGTCTCTCTCTTCGTACGTATTTATACATCATTTTATTAATATAATGGGGGCTCTGTGTGTGTGTTTCTTCTCTCTCCCTCCTCTCTGTCTTCTTCTTCTTAACGTTGAAAAAAAAAAAAAAAGAGAGAGAAAAATCCTTGATCGCACGTTCTTTGCGCACGATTGCACGGAGAACTCGCGTCTTTCATCTCTTCCGATAGATGCGGGTCGATATATTCGATATATCATTATTATTATTATCGATACAGAAATACTGTATTCGGTTTCAAATATATATATATATATATATATATATATATATATATATATATATATATATATATGTCGCATCTCAAAGAGATCGATGCGACACAACAACACGACGGCCGACGACGTTGATTAATAGTCACGCGATCAGCAAACGAGAATGCAAAAATAACAAGGATATGACTTAAATTTAACAAGGATACGATACTTAATTTAAAAACGGAAAAATCGATCGAAGTAACGATTAAAAAGTGTGTACACTTTTTTTTTTTTTTTTCAATAAGCAATACGGCTTTTGTACTTTATCTAACGAATGAAACACGTGTTCTAAAACGCAAAAGCGCTATTTCCTAAACTTAACGCACACGCGAGGATCGGCGACGATTGTGATGAATTCTCCTCCACACGCGTACAAGCCGAAAAACACCGCCGCTTTATTATTATTGCACTTCGCGAAACACACGCGTATCTCACACACTTCTCCCGGACTCGTATTATGATTTTTGCGCCTTTCTCTTCGTGTAAATTATTTATTTATTTATTTTTTTCGTGTCGTATATTTGCGCGGATCTTTCTATTTGAAACACACACATCACATCAAATTCGACGAGGTTCTCGACAATTTTCTACTATCGTCAGAGGTGATTTAACGTAGTCTCTCCCCACATTTCGCGAACGGACGTTTTTGGCGTGACAACACGACGTCGTCGATGTGACGTTTTGAAATCGGGGGGCGAACACAAAATCGATACGCAATATTGAGTATTTAGTTTTTTTTTTCTTTTCGACAGCTGAGCTCAAATTCTTCCGGAAATGTACGTTTACAAATGTCGGATGTAAGTGTAAGCAAAATATCGATAATTATCGCCGCTAAGTCATTCCCTCTTCGCGCATCATGACGCTGGAACAGATCGGCGACACTTATCCCCGAACAGCACGAGGACACCCGACCCCTCGAGATCCTGAAAAACTATTCCCTGACTTATCCCTGAAATATCCTCGGACACGTGTGCGAAGGATAAGTTCGGGAGGTTCTGAGGAAAGATTACGAGGATTGCAAGAGAACATCCTCCGGATATCCCGCAAGCGGAATGTCCTTCGGGACGTTCAAAAGACATTCCGCGTGCTGTTCGGGCGTTCTATTCTCTATTAATCTATATAATTTTTTCGAACTTCGCGAGGCATGTGTAACCCTCGCTAAACTGAGCGCATCTTGATCTTCACGCTGATTGAAAAGTCAGACTAATTCTGTATGTCGGAGTGTTACATTAATTATATGTATATATGTATATAGAGAGAGATGTGTTTCGCGTATATCTGCAACTTTTTCGTTCAAAATTGTTCCAACAGTTTATCGGCGGAGATTGTGTGATTTGATGTCTCACCAGAATCTCTGAGCACTGTTCCAGAAATTTTTCAAATTCGACCGGAACTCGAAGCGAAGATTCTGGTAGTATCACGCTATATTGTTACCGCTCATCGTCGTGACGCATTTCTTCTCGGGCGTGTTCTGGCTCTCCGAGTTGCTCCGCACCGCTTTCGGCGGACTACCCGGGGTTGGTGTTACGTCGCCCGGCAGGGCGTTGTTGTTGTTCGTCGACGTCGAACTTCTTCTCCCGTTCTCGCGGGTCGGCGACTTGACGTCGAACACCGACGTGTCGGACTCGATGTCCGAGTCGATCTGAAACCAATGAAAAAAAAAAAAAACGCCAGATACCGAGCGCGTTAGATTAATCGATTGTCATTGCTCGGACGAGCGATCTTCTCAGTTGCCAGTTAAAAAAGATCGAAGTGTTTTTTATTTACTTCACGGTTTAATGAGAAAAAAAAAATGACAATGACGATGATGAGGATGATGCGCTACCTTGTTGAAATAAACTACCTGTCTGGTAGCTGGATGAGGACTGAGGAAGAGCCGCTCGCTTGTGTCGCTACCGCAACTGGAACTTTCGCTCATTTCCGTAGCGAACTTTCTGGAGGCCCTCGGACTAGGCGGCGCCGCTCTGCTTTGCCCTCCCAAATTCACACCCACGTTCCTCGAACACACTTGGGACTGAATGTGCTCGCACACTCGTCTGAACCTTCGAATGTTACCTGCGAAACGTAGACCGATGTCATTTTATAATTCTCTCGGTCATAGATAGGCACAGATATGTATAAAATATTAGCGGGCAGGAAGTAATTCATTGAAAGAGACTAAATGTATAATCAAATTTTCTTTCAAAAAGATCTTTTCTCTCTCTCAGAAAAAAAAAATTACATCATACGTGATCAAAAATATAGAGAAGAAAAGTATTACCGCTCAATAATGTGAAAGTGATGGCGAACAGAGGCTCGTTCTGCTTCGAGATGACGTTTATGTCAACTTGAAATCTCACTTGTCTCTGGAACATGGCGGGAGCGGTGCTACTTCTCTTGTATTCCACTCTGAACGACATCGGCGAACTCACGCTATGAGATAATTCTGCTATCTGCAAACATCAGATTCGTTGGCGAGATTAATAAATTCATCTCGCCACAAAGTTCAGATTCTGTGATTCTCGTTAGCAGTGTGTAGAAAAAAAAAATCGATTTACAATCGGTTTTATTTTAAAATAATAATATTTTTTTTCGTCGTTTCTGAAAATTATTTCGCGACGTAGACGTCGGTTGCGAGCTCGTTTATACGTACTGATAAAAACGCATGGATCAGATCAGCCTTGACACTGGCTAGCGGTTTTCCCTTGACCAAGACGGTGAACGTCTCGTCTTTTTCTGTAGTCATCAAACTACCGAACCACGATTTCTTCGTAAGTTCCGGCGACGAGTCCGGCGTGAGGTGGACCTATATACGATATATTTGTATAAAAAAATTGATTTTCGATCCTTCGCCTGCGCGATTGACGCAAAAACAGCAAAGAATTGTAATTTTGTTACGTAAAAAAAATCTGGCATTTGATGTGCAAAATTACTTTAATTTAATAAGTAACATATTGAATATATAAAACAGAAAAAAAACATAGAAAATTACATAAAGTATTTACCGTCATTGATCGAGTTTTTGATCGGTATCCAATTTTTAATCAGTTGTTAAAAAAGTATTACAGTAAGGTTTTGATCATTAAAATTAGTCCGAAAACAATTTTGACATAATAATTAATTATTCCAGCATCTGTATACTTCCTTTCGGACTAATTTTGATGACCAAAACTTTACTATAATATTTTTTTTAAACAAACTGATAAAAAAAATTGAGTACTGATCAAAAACTGGGTCTGTGACGGTAATTCCGGATCAACGCGAAACAACAAACAATTGTATTTTTCTAATCCGGCGACACGCACCTCCTCGGTACTGGTGAGTAGTTTGCGACGATGAAACCTGGGACTGCCCAAGAAGGAATTCTTGATGGTGGTCAGTCGCGATTTCCAGTGGTGAGCCCCGGATCCCGCTCCCGTGTGAGGTGATCCCGGTGGTGTGACGCCAACCGCGACCACTGCGAAAGCAAATGATATGATTTCCGAACAATATATATATATATAATGTTCGATAAGACGCGAAATGTTCGGAAATATCAATCTCCGTAATCGCATCGGGGGAAATCCTGTTTTAAACTCTGTTTGTACACACACACACACACACATACACATTCTCTCGCACGAGACTACGCGATAAACACGAGAGCACTTAGCGTAATTCGATCTACTGCGCTTACAGAACGGTATGTAGCTTCTAAAAGCGGCAGCTAGCTTAAGTGATTATCGGCCGGTGCTATACGATACAAGATTCGCATTACGCGTAGTCTACAATTGTTTTAACGTGTGACGTTAACTAAGAGAGAGACGATCAAAAAATCAATCTCAGAGAAAAATGCTGCAATAAAAAGAAAAAAAGAGGAGAAATTGAACAAAGAACGCGCCGTGTATTTGATATCGCCGCGGATTGTTGCAAAAGTGACGTGTGATAATAAATTCATTGTCTCAAAATCCGCAGGAGTTCTTGCAGCACGAAGTATTACAATTTTGCTACGTGTTGCAAATACGTTTTGCGCTATAGTGTCGTAATTGTAATATTCCATGGCGGGTGTTACATAATATTGCAATGTCAGAAATACAATTCTCTGATAATTGCTTTATTTAAAATGTAAATTAATTAACAAGGTGGATTTGTGAGTACGTGAATTTTTTTAATTTTGCAATAATATTAAAACAATATAAAAGATAAAAATATTAATTATTAACAAAACGGTATATATGATCTATCGTTTTGTAAGACGGATTTGAATATGTTTCACAATTTTTTGTGTACAATAATAATTAAAATATAACGTAAAAGATAAGAATATTAATTGACAGGATGATAATTAATATAAAATAATTAATGTAAAAGATAAAATTATTGATCGATAACAGTGTAATCTCCTTTTCTATCTCACCGGGTTGAACGTCGTTGAGTTCGATTCCGACATTGGTGAGCGCCGACGAGGGTGCCGATGCCGCCGTCGGTACGATTTGATTTGCGGGACTTGCGCCGTTCCCGGCGGCATTGGCAGTGGTACCGCCACCGATTGACAGTCTGTGGAGACCGTCGGCTGTCTGGCCCAAATGCGACGTCGGTACCGCTCTGTGGGGACTTAGCAGACCCGCGGGCGCGTGCAGGGGCGAACTCCCCGGCGTCGATGTGTGCGAGTGCGACGTGTGAGTGTGGCATCCGCCCATGCTCGGCGATCGTCTCGCGTGGTGTCTTGTGCTGAGACACACAATTAGCGCCAAATCAATTACATCCGTAACAGACTGACGACAAGCAATTGCGCGCAATCCCGACAGATTAGATGCAAATCGCTTCTAATTGCGCGCAAATATGTTGCCGTTTTGACGACGTGTTCTCTGTGGATTTTGCTATTACGTAACGAGACGTTGCGCGAATCATTCGAATTAGAAACATCGACACTTCTCTCTGTTACAGTCTTTTAATTACCTACGTAGAAAAAAATCAATAAGATCCCGGACATTTATTTAAAAAAACAAAAATTATACCCACGTATTTGCATGTGCGAGAAAATAGAAACAAATGAAAAATGTTTTTTTTAGAAAAAATACTCAAAACATTTGTTTGATATTGTTTAAAAATTATGTTTCATTTAACTAACTGTGACAAGTTATCGGAACGTATCGAGATATAATTCGGTGCGCGATTGATTTTGTGTGTCACTTACACGAGAGTTTGACGTTTGTAAAACGCGGAAGCTCAGATCTAACGAGAAGGGGGAGGGGAAAAATGTAAATCGCGGGGGAATACGAGATATATAGAACGGGCGACATGTGCGGATAATTGACGCTGTCACGCGATCGCCTACCTTGAAATGAACTTGCACAGCAGCTGTCTGATTTTAATGCCGAGCGTATTTTTCAATGAATACGGTACGTGTTAGAGGTTTTAGCTATTGTTACAAAAAAAAAAAACAAATCGCGAGTAAAATCGATTTTCAACTTTTTTTTTTTTTAATCACGCGACGGAGACGAGTGAAACGAATTGTGATTCGCGCGACGTGGTTCGAAAACGTTCTCTCGCCGCGAATATATTTTACCTGGACTGTCTCCTGGGTGTCAAAGGCGAGCCGTGACTGATTTGGCCGAGATTGAGCGCCGTGCTCCCGTTAACTCTACACGTGTCCACTCGTTTCCTCGGCGGATCGGCCTCTAATTGTCCCGCTGATCCCCTCATCCCACCCCTCATTAGCTCGAGCTCGTCCTCGCACGCCGGTCTTCTTCGTTTCCTCTCCAGCAACAGGAAGTATATCACTTTCTCCGTATTGTGACTGAGAAAAGATTAGTTTAATTAATTATTTCTCTTCTCGAGAAAACAAAGATTCTTCGCGTACGAACAAATTCTAGATCTGGTTTTTTTACTGGATCGACACGCGGAAAAAAAACGATGTCGAGTCAACGGCATCGGTTTAATTTGAAACTTATTCTGTTGAACGCAACATCAATATTGTTATCGAACCCCACACGGCAGATAGTTGTTTCGGGAATCTGGATATTAAATTAATTGCACGATGCAATTGAGTGGACTATTTATTTTTGTGACGTTAATTGAAACAACAACTCTATTTTTTTTTTCCCCACGCGCACACACACTTCGATGATGGCTGAGTCACTCGAGAACCCGATATTTAAATTGCGCTCGTACAAATATATATTTATTTTTAAATATATATTTGCGTGTACGAAGCGACCTTTTTCGATTATATTCGGTACAAGTACGAGTGAGAAGTGGATCCGGTCCTTTGAGAAAGATCACGTCCTTCGAGACTCGAGTCTCGAGGTACGTGTGAGATGGTCTCGATATGTATATTCTCATACGTGATTTATATATAATAATTAAAACCAGAATGCGGAATTTGCCCACGTACGAGAGACCTTTCCCCCGGGTCTGGTTCTCTCATGTTCAAACGAAAACAAAGTTGAGAGTCTTGTTAAAACAGAGAGAAGTTATCTTACTTAGGACTGAGTAGCTCCTGGATGAGCTTATCGCGCTCCTTGAAACAACCAAGGCTTGCGATCGCCTGCAGCACGTCTGGATCGATCGCATCCACGGACGGAATAACGTGCGTCTGCACTACTTCCATCATCGACAGTTCTAGTTCGAGCTCACCCTTACCCGCCGCCGTCACCCAAACATGCCTATTTATTTCCGCTAACTAAAAAGAAAAGACGTGTGCAAGAATAATAGATGTTGTTTAATAATTAATTGAAGTTAAAGCTACTTGTGAAATGGTGGAAAACGGGACAGTTGATGATGATCTCACCGTCAACCTCTTCTCGGGGTCGACCTCTATCATGCCTCTGAGCAAATTCTGACATTCCGGCGGCACAAAGTGCGGTATATAAAACAACCCGCGTTTAACCTTCTCCAATAACTTCCTCAGATTGTCGTCGTCGAAGGGCAGAGCACCCACCAGAAGAGCGTACAGTATCACCCCGCAGGACCAAACGTCCGCCTTTCTGCCGTCGTACTTTTCACCCTGTCGAGAGGATAAACGCGTGTTTTTTTTTTTAGAACGACACGGAGATTTTTTAACGACGTACGCGTTAAGCGACTACGTCGCTCCCGCTTTAATACATAATTAACTCTGATTCTGAAACGTTTTTTTTTTTTTTTTGTTCTTTTCTCGGCACTCTGAAAAGCGAACCACGCGAATCTCGTTTTGTTTTAATTATTCACTTGGGTTTTGAATATTTGAAAAATTCGCGAAAACTTCTGGCGAATTTTTCTCTAACGCATGTGCTGATGTTCATTTAAAAAACAAATTTTTGTTATTTAATTTTTATGATTTTTGTTTCTTGCGGAAAGAGAAATGAAATGTGAAAAAAAAAGAGATCAGGTTTCGGAATCAGGGTTAATTTAGAATTTTTTAATCGCATTACAAAGTAAAAATCTTACTCTAATGACTTCGGGGCAGGCGTAATGAGGAGATCCGCAGCTGGTCTCGAGCATGGAGCCCGCGGGCTGCAAAGACGCCATTCCGAAATCCGCTATCTTAATGTTATTCTTCTCGTCCAACAACAAGTTTTCAGGCTTCAAATCTCTATGACTGAAACGGTCGGAGCAACAATCAGTTCCGGGTTTAACGTGCTTTCGAAGAGCACGTAAAAACGAGCTTTTGGGCTCGCTTTTCACGCGTAAAACTCACCATATACTATGACTATGACAAAAGTCTAATGCGGAAATTATTTGTCGAAAAAATCTTCTCGCCTCCTTTGGTGTTAACCTACCCTTCTTAACTAAATAATCGAACAGTTCTCCGCCCGAGACGTGTTCCAGAACGAGATATCTTGAAAAAAGTAAAAAAATTATTCCATATAGAACGCGGGCAATACAAATACGAAAGAATTTTCCTAATGACCGGAATCAAGTACCGATGGACATTTATTAGAGAAATAATTGTTAACAAATTATATAAAGTTAAGTCAAAAAAAAACTAACAAATAAAAACACAGTTTTTCAAGAAATACTTGAAATATTGTGACAATTGATTAAAATTTAATTTGCTTATCTATAATTATTTCTTTAATAAATGTCCTGTTTACGCAGTAACATTTTTGTTTGTCAGTTTGCCGAATATAAATAATTTTCAAACGAATAATTCAAGATATTTATTCTCGTTACCATTCGAGACTTGTATTTCTCTTATTTTTATTTTTTTTACGATATCTTATATTTGCACGTGTCGTCCCGTGCTGTGGAAAATCTCACGGTGATCATTTTTGCGTTATTTTACTTGGGAAAAAAAAAAAACAAACAAAAAGAAAGAGAGAGAAAGAAATTGCTTACAAATATTTCTTGTTCTCGTACACATCCGAGAGGCCGAGCACATGCGGATGATCGATCAGTTTCATAATGGCGATCTCGCGCTCCACTTTCATTAACACGGACTCCGAAAGCTTTTCACGGTTGATAATCTTGATCGCCACTTTTTTACCCAACACACAGTGCACGCCGAGTTTTACCAATCCTAAAATAAAGTAACAGAATTATGCGAATCAGAAGAGTGAAAAAGTATATATTTTACAAAACTGTGATAGAGTGTTGCAAAAGCTTTTTATTGGTTTTTATTCGTTCTGATTGTCAATTTGCGCGTTTATGTGCGTCGTCGCTGTTGGTTTCAAAAGCGTTCGATAAGTGTTCGAACGTTTGAACTGTAAATTTCGTTTACGCTTTTTCTTTTGTTTTTTATCATTTTTATTTCGCGACTCGCGGTCTCGCGTTTATTATATTTTACAACAACTTCTCGATAAGTAGGATATATCCGAAGAAAATTCGCAGCTTAGAAACAATCGAAAATTTTGCAAACAAATTAGTTTCTCGGAGTTCTCGCAACATATACTTCAAGCCACAGTTTGTTAAGTTTGTTAAAGGAACATAATAAGAGCTGTTTCCATTTTTTTAATTATAATTTTTAATTACAAATTGATTATGTTTAAAGTGAAATTATAATTTGCAATTAATTATATTTAAAATATTCTATTAATTAGAATTATTTTTATTTATTAATTATCAATTACATTGTAATTTTCACAATGTATTGATTATTTTCACTTGGTATTTTCCGTTGTGCCCTTTGTAAACCGCAAAGGTGTAATTCAAGAAGCAGAGCTAGTGCAAAGACAAGATTTATGAACTGATAAAATTGGCTTAAAATCGCCGTCTGAAGTCCTCGGCAAACCTCACTACGCAGTGTCTTCATCCATTTAAAGAACCGCGATACGATAAACGTAGATACACTGAGTAATAAAAAAAAAAAAAAGAAACGCGGAGAAAAAGGTAAGAAGCGACGCGTGTTCCCTCTCTCTCTCTCTCTTTCCGTAGTGAAGGAAAATTGCCCGTTGAAATCAGACAAGTTCGTAATTGGCAAAGAGCGATTAAACATTCTTCGAGATGAAGATTATACCCTCCCTCAAAAAAAAAAGAGAGTTTCGCAACTTTATCTTACTTATCGAGGAGTTCGAAAATAAAACCAGATTTGGCGCACAGCTTGCGTGGCGTTTTGCAGAATTAAACGAACGAAGTCTGAGACACATTTACGAGAGAAAGAGAGAGAAAGAGCATTCTTTTATTATAGCGAGAAATAATGAACGTTTTTTGATTACTCGAGTGAAAAATAATCTTTCACGTGTGCACATCGGCTTCTGTGCTCTCTCATGCACTTATTTACACACACACACACACACGCGCGCGTATGCATATGGTCGAAAATAATTCTTTTATAATCGGTGACAATCGATTATCATCTTTTTGCTACTCGCAATCACCGAAATGAAGTTCCGACGTTAAGTCTCGCTCTGCGCCCGATGATTGACAAGATGACATTTCCTATGGAAGTGTTAAATGGGACGCGGGTGTTTCCCGTGTCAAATTCAGTGGGTGATTGCATTAACAGCACCATCGGGAGATAAAGTGCACTTCCCTTCCCTCTCATACGGATTTGCGTCATTCATTATTTTTTACGACACACACCGATGGCGTGTGTGTGTGCGTGCGCGCGAAAACAAGTTTCTCCCAAATCGTACATCCCGTTTAATTATCCGATTGATTGTCGAAAAATCGGAGATCTTTTGTTGTTATTCGAATTTTTACCGCAAAAAGCCTCCCAACAGTCTCAAAGATAAAATTAAAATTACCACTTCCCGATGCTCGAATTTTATTTTTCAATTTGGACACTGATCACACTTTAACTTTTTTTTACATTGTTTGACAATTTTTTTTGTCTACTCTTTCGATATTTATCGAAACGCTGAGAAAAGCGTTTCAAAAATCTTGGATCGAAACGCGTCTTGTTTGATTTGAAACAAAGAAATATTTTGTTGGTTCTTTTCTTCTCTTTGAAGAGAAGTTCTCAGTGTTGCGTTCTTTCGTTTTTTTTTTTTTTTTTTTCAATCTCAATCAATTTGCATATCGATTTTAATCCCCGCGAGAGATAGATGCGCGGACACAACAATTTCATTATGCCCCCGTGGCCGAGCGGGTCACGGAATTTAAAACGTGGCGAGGAATTCATTCGTATGATTAACGCGCGCACCGACCGTATTGTCACGTGCGGGGGCATGCATCCCTTTCCGAGGTGCACGCCGGGATCGATATAGTCCGTCCGGAGAAAATGACCATCGCGAGAGAACTCATCCGTTGAGAGCACCCGAACCCATGAATTCGTTAACAGTTTTTAGCTTGATCAACAATCGTTTTTCTCTCGAACCCCATATTCACGTCCCGTATAAAACATTCAATAATTGACATTTTACAGACCTGTCGATTGTTGATGGTTTTTTTTTTTTTTTTTTCAACAATACCAAAAGGGATCTAAAATAACGTCGCTGTGAAAAATCCGAGACCGTAATCCCTCCGTAATGTCAAACTTCCTCTTTGCTCCAAAAATTTAATGTCACGTGATAAAAAAAAAACTTTGATGAATCAAGAAAATTTTATTCAACCACTTGCGGTCGAAGGCGATCGAATCAGAAACGTTTGTTAATCTATAAAAAAACAACGTGCTGTTATTTTAACTCTCGCAGACTTGAATTAGAAAACAAGCACTTCAAGCAACAATTGCGACTGCGAATCAAACACGACTTTGAAGTGTTGACGTCGCACTATTTTTTTTCTCAATTTACTTGACTTTCTCGCCGAGAAGAGGATTCACCGTTTTGCGTTAACTGGTGGTAACACATTTTCGACTTGTATAGAATCTAACGAAATCGCGAATGTAAAATAAAAAAAAAGAAACATCGCGAAAACAATAGCGAGCTACTAAAGCTTGTCCTTAAATCCGGTAGGTCTGTACACAGCTGTGCTGTGGCAAATTGACAACGTAAATTGGCAGTCAATTTCGGCGACGATTCTCCGTTTTTCGGAAACAGAATTTTGCTTGCGTGAAGTTACGAGATACGCATAGATATATATATAGGAGGTTAATTAACTCATTCGATTTCAAAACACACTCTTAACTACATCCATCTGCATAACGGAATTAGTACGTCGTCGGTATCGATCGCATAATAGCATCGAATGCCTGCGAGAGGCGGGTGAGAGAAAATTAGTGCGGCGTTAAGTACCTTCTCATAAATGTCTTTGATGTACCCGGGCCTCGCGCGCGAGAGAGAGAAGACAGAATGATTTGCGATTCGCGAACGAATCGAGAAACGTGCCGATCCGTGAAATTTAAGATATATTGCAAAGTTAAAGAGTCCGTTTCCCCGAAACGTGCGAGGAGACATTTTCGCGAAAAAACGTTGTCACTAATGTACAATAAAATTAGGCCAACATTTTTAGATTAACATTTTCAAAGGATGTTTAATATCTTAGCAAGAAATCGGGAATTATATATACTAGTAAATATGCTGTAAAAATTTTCTCTCCTTGCACTGACGCGAAAAATGTCACTTTTTGTTTTTCTCATTGTTCAACAACGGTGCGAGGAATGTTAGTTAATTGTTTACCTTGTAAACACGTTTTACAACAGTATGTTCTTTATTCAGAAAATGGTAGCGTTACTTACAAACTTAATAAAAATATAATCATAACAATAAAATAAATTACAATAAAATAATCGTCATAAATAATAAATATCTGCTGCTCTCGCAAGAGAGCGCGCGCAAAACGATGCGATTTTTTAAATATTGAACATCTCGAAAGTGATTTGAACAAAATGACGTGAAATTTCACCTGCAAATATTTACCAATCGCGAGAAATATAATTATCGAATTCGAGACGCAATTTGGAGCATATTGAGTTTGGTTTGAAATAAACTCTCCTTTGTATAGTTTCAATTGGCGCGCACAATCGCGAATTGCTTCGACCCGATTTGATTATTTCGTTATTTGTTTCTTTGATGATCAGAAACTCGCGCGGTTAGCATTGTTAGCTTCTTTCGAAACTCTCTCTCTCGCAGAGAGTCGATGAAACGATCCGTGAGAAAATTACACGTGTTCTACGTCACCATTGCGCGCAAATGAGAAACCTTGAATGTATCGCCGTGCAAAAGTTGTGGCTGCACAAATTTTGTCGATCAATGGTGACGTCGATTCCGTGACTCAGTTTCTCGAGAAGAAGCATTTTTCGAAAAATGCATTTCGCTCGCATGAGAAAACTCGCGAAAACTCTCGTGTACTCGCGCGAACAAGTCGCGTTTCAACTCTTCAAAGCGGTTTGTAACCCCGTGCCTCGGTAGACTCGCCGTCGTTAATTGCGAATAAGAATTATCGCAAAGAGAAGTTGATTTTGGGAAATGAAATGTTTTGTTTAATTCGAACAAATCGAGTATTTATCGCGAATAAATTTCGAAACAACATTCGCAGAGGAGGTTGTTTCCACATTTTTACGAGACGCAAATCGAGCGTGGATTTTAAATTTAATTCCGAAAATATTTGCATTAAAATATTTTTAATTTAATTCTTTAGCTTTTTATAACCAGTTTTTTTTTGTTTTTAATTTTTGGTAGTTCGAACTTTTTTTAATCTTGAATTTAATATTCGAGAACACTATAATGTGCATTTAAGTTTTCCACTTTGGACAATATTTCGCACACTCGGCTCTAAAGCACTGCGGCATCTTGTCATTTCTTTTTTACATGAATTGAAAATTAATTTCGTTAACGAGGGAAAAAAACACAAGAAAGACACGATGGCACCACTCACCGGTCTGGCCTTTCCCTAAGGTCTTTTCCAAACGGTAAGGACCGACGTACTGATAGGTCTCCTGGGTGTTGGACCCAACGGGGCTCTCCTTGCCCTGCATTGCCGCCGAGCCGCTAATTTCTTCTTGGTCTGCCAGGTTGAATGAATATTCGCTGATAATTTTTTTTTGTTTTTTTTTTTTGTTCTCTTCTCTCTCTCTCTTTCTACCCTCTTTCCCTTTCTTTCGCCGCCTTAAAAATCGTAGTTACCACTTTCTCACGAGATCCGACGATTCGCCGCGCTCCACCGCGATTTTACGCAGCATTATTTCACTTGTCACGTGACAAACGATTACGACCTCCCGTGTATAAAAACAAATCTTTCGGCAATCATCAAAATTGATAAAATATATATAAATCGTCTTCCGCGTGTCTCTTTATATCGCGTGTAGTTTTTTCTTTATTTTTGCTTTTCATTCGGGTGACAATTCGGCGACAACCGACGACATCGCGCGCACGTCAAACGTCAGTTCGTCGTCATTCGTCCATTCTTTTTCGATCATCATCGCGCGCGCGTGTATGTGTGTGTGTGTGTGTGTAGGAGGTAACGTTGTCGGATTTCGCGCACAGAGAGATCATTTGCGAGAGTCAAGAGGTGCTCGCGTGTTATATATATATATATATATATATATATCGTCGCCCTTCGCTCGACGTTAAAATCGGTAACGATGCGAAATCGCGTACATTGAACGCGGGGGACCCCCGCGCGAACTACCCCCCCACGAAAGAGGGTAACCGTACAACTTGTCGACTTCAACCCTCAAATAGCCCTCCGGCGGAAACACACACATTCACGCGTGCACTCTCGCACACGATCGTTCTTTTATCTTTGGCGGATGCGTCTTGGGGATTCTTTTCATGTTGCCTCTTTGACCGTGTACTGATAAGACCGCCATGCCTCGGTAACGCTTTGAACAGGAACGATTACACCCGACAGTTCGCTCATTTGAATTAACGAGGCATCGAGCGGAGCACGGTGTGCGCACATATAGACGATGTATTATCGATGCTCGCGAAGATGCCTGCGTAAGTCGATCGTTGCCGGCCTGAACCACCTCGCGGACACGAAGTCGGTCGCCATTGTGATTCCAAGGGAGCCAGCACACCCTCCCGTCCAAGACGAAAAATCGGTCGTTCTCTCTTTCTCTTGCTCTCTCTCTCTCTCGGGCTCTCTCGAAATCCGACGATTAATCCTGCGATCGTCGTCGCTGCGTGCGCTCCGCTAGTCGCTACTTCACCGGCGACGTGAATCGATTTCGTTCGAGCGCTCGAAGCGACGAAGAGACTTTTTTATATTCGGAAGTTTCTTGAACACGTCGGTGCCGTTGGTCGCGAGTCGATTTTACGCGCCAGCGCTGCTTTCCCCCACGGAAAATCTTTCTGTCACTCGATTTCCGGCACGCGTCAACGTCGTCGCTGCAGCGATAAAGCGATCGGCGACCACGGGATTGCGAACGAGAAAAAACGCCGTTGTCTCTCCTCGTCGCTGTCTCTCACGTGATTATAGGGTGCGATTCGGCAGAAGTCTCGCGTCTTCCTCGTCTTGCGTCCTTTCGATCCTCTGACTGAAATTTTCTCTCGTTGTCAAACCGCCCCACGTATTTCCATTTCCAAGCGATAAAATTTCAGCCCCAGTCTTACAGAACTGACGACAAACTACCACGGCGCTCCCAGTTTCGATTACGTGCCGAACACACAGGGGATGGTTGGTGCGCGCGCATCCCCACGCCCGCTACAACAGTGAGAGATCTCTTCCGCCCTCTGCGCGCATAGAGAACCACCACCGACAACGCGCCGGGAGGGTGTCAGATGCCCGACTCTGGAAAACGTGGCGGAAAGAGAGCCCGAGGTGTCTACCTTTGAGGTGAAAGCGCGGGGGTGGCGTCGCCGGCCACCCTGCCGTCGGTACAAAGGCCGTCGTCATTGGTTCGTATCTGGACTTTCTTCATGGCTCAATGAATTCGCCGTCTATGTGTGTGAGGGTCTTTCTTTTTTGTTTGTGTCTTTTTTTTTTTTGTGTGTTTCTGTCTCACCCTTAAAAGACTAATTTCTTGTCTCTATAAGGGAAACAATAAGGCCAAGTAAGCGCCGTAAGAGATACGTACGTGCGAATTATTTTTCAAGTGCGCATTAATATTGCAATTTGACATTTACATTCAATTAATCAAAAATCTACGCCCGATTTGCGTCTCGTAAGTGGAAACAATCCTTTCTGTTCCTCTGTGAAACAAAAAATTATTCGTAAAACGCCAAAATCGAAATCAACTTGTTTAATTTCTTATTTGGCCACTTTTATTTTTTTTTATATTACGTTATTTACAATTAGTGAGTGTGTGTAGGTGCTTAGAAAGAATTTCGTAAAAGAAAGATAAACATTTTTCTCACATATATTTTACACAATAATAAAAAATATATAATTATTTACAATTTATATATAATTATATTATATATATACAATTAAAATATTTTTACAATTATATATATAATTTCTTATATAATTATAAATGATGTTGTCCGGTTTTTATACATAATCGATGTTATACAAGAGTCGATCATTATACAATTTCGTCGGCGTACAATTATTTATAGCACGTACAATAATGTACACACACACACACACATATAATTAAAAATATTTTATATACAATTGTGTACAACTACACAGTCATTAATAATTAATAATCTCACGTAGACACGTAAAATTATACATAATGCAAAGATAATGATTTATACGCATTTATAATACATTTACAATCGCTTATTGAAATTTATTGCTGACGCGTGTAGACAAAATAACATTATTTTAAATAATAAAAACACTATGTTCAACGATGAATTTAATATTAAAAAATTAATTGGGTCAGTAATGAATTTCTGTAAAGGATGTCGCAGCAAAAAATCGCAAAACGCTATTGGTTTCCTTGTGCAATAAATTATTACAACAATGTTTAATATCCTCGGCGATTTAAGCCGTTGCCTGATCGAATATGTGAATAATTGACAACGGACGAAATTAATCATTAAAACTAAAACGCGTCGGGTAGGTATTTTCCACTTTTCGCATGTCGGTTGTTTGAAAACGCATCGTCGGCTAAACTAGATCCTACGTATTGTTGTTGACGTGAAGAGAGACTCGTTTCCGTCTCAAATGTTAAAATGCGATTTCACTGCCGGCGACAGAAATGGAATGTGCGGTTGCGAGCCGCACACATTCTCCACTATCTGTCATTTAATGCAACATTACGCGGGATTGTCGGTGCTCTTCAAACTACCGCGAGGTATAAGAACGTCGACTTAGACGTGAATCTAAACCACTTTTTGTTTGATTTTTGCGCGGGGTGATAAAGAAACGCGATATATAAATTTTTCTCAATTTTCAAAGTCGACACCGCCGTTTTTCGAAAAAGTCAAAGAGCACAGCGCGTCTTCTTAGAAAGATGAAATAAAAATAATGTAAAAAAAAGATGTGACGTAAGAAACTTTGCTGCGTTTGCTTGAACTGTGTGACGTACCACTGCTTCAATTTAGAATCAGTCCAATTAATAAGTACTGAATATTATCAAATAAATTGTTTAATAACGTTCAGTAATTATTTAATAATTATGGAAATTAATAACAGGTCGAATCCGATCGGTAGCAATTTGACGGGTGATAACGTAAAATTTCTGAATTAACAAACTGCGCGTGACACAGTAAAATATTTAAATAATCGATTCTACGATTAAAAAATAATCTCGATTTTACATAAACTCGTCAAGTTGCTACTCGGACTTTTATTGATTTTACATTACATCACGCACGTTTGTTTCTACAGTCACATTTCCAAGAAATTATTGCGTTGAAAAAAAAAATTGATGCGTTTGAAAAAAAAATTGCTTTATCTCTAAAAAAAAGATTTTATCAGACGACGCTTTCGAACTTTTGAATGGTAACGTGTGTAAACAATATGTTACAAAAAATGATGATGACACCGCGAAGTGTCTAAATACGAAATTAATGATCAGGTTTCGGATGCCGATGGATGGATCGCGCAAGCGCGATTAATTGACTCGCCATTGTTATCCCCTCACGCACAAGATCTCGGGGAGAAGGGGTGAAGTTTCTAATATTTTAAGCAGCGAGACGAGATGTATGAAAAGACTCGCGCGCGCGGAACACACTGAAAGAGAAATGGGGTGTCGTGCTGCGAATCATCTCCCCGGGTCTTACCCTCGTCCACGACGCGCGTAGAGTGTGTGTATATGCACGTCCGTTGTGGTTTACCCCCCGAGAGAAGTACTTGCAATTAACCCGGTAAGACTTGGTAAAGGGTGCGCACCCTTCTTACTCTCCGTTTTTTACTCTCCTTCACACTCCTTCGTGTGTGTGTGTGTGTGTGTGTTTTTTTTTTATAGTCTAACATTCGGAGGGAACGAACCGGAATCCGCGTTGTTATTTGTCAACGCGATGTCGCACTTGTCGCGCGACATCTTTTTTTTGTTTTTGTTCGGGAAAAAAAATCGTTACGTGGAAAAATTGTCACATCTGGCGATCTGAGATTGCGTGCAATCGTATACGTGAGAATGAGACGATCTCTCTCTCTCTCTCTCTCTCTCTCTCTCTCACGTGTAATTGTGTTTAATCGTACGTGACCGGAGAATACATTCGTATACAAAAGACTTTTTTCTCCGGTGTCGTACTTGTGTCTATGTATCTTCTATATGTATATTTTTTTTTTTTTTTTTTTTTTTGTAAGACCGCGTGATTGCGCGTCCATTACGTTTGCTCGAGGGGATGAAGAATTTCTTCTCCCCGGCTGCGGAAATGCGGCTTAGTCATCGACTGTGTCGTCACTGAGTGCGCACTCGTGTAAAATCCCGGGGAAAAGAAAAAAAAAAAAGATTCTTCATTCACGGACAAATTTTTTCCTATCCGGTTACGTGCGATTTGAAATGCAATCGACGAGTGAACAAAAAAAAGTCAGAAGGAGCCGCGCGCGCGGATTTGTTTAACAATTATTCTTGTTTCTTGACAAACGTTTCTTCGAAACGCGAAATCGATCGAGCAATGAACAAACAAGCGAAACAAAAAAAAACAACGCAACGATTTGAAAACAGACTCGCAATTCTTCTGTTAAATCGAATACAATCGCGCACGAGATCGTTTCGTGCCGCCAGCTTAGAGACGTGGAATTTTTCCACACGCGAAAAGGCTCTTTTTTTTTTCCCCCTCCCGGCGAAATCATTTCTCACAATCAGTAATCGCGGCGACGACGACGACGACGTGACAAAAGGAAACAAGAGAAGTTGTCGATTGTCACTTGCTCTTGAAATCACTGCCAATTTTCCGACTCCGCGTGAAAAAGCGCTAGGAGAGAGATAGAAGGCGCCTCGGGTGCCGCAAAACCGTCATCCATATAGTGAATAGAAAGCTCGACGCGCGGCGTCGTTTCATTCTCTCAATCTGAGAATCCTTTCACTTTTTAACCCAGTTTCCATTGTCGGACCATCAAACCGAATTCTTCTCACACTCCACTAACTACCGAACTGTCTGTAATTAATGTTGCGCTCTCACGTAATCTCGTCGGTAATTTCTTTATAATATATTTTTTCGTTTCTCTGTCTCTCTCTCTCTCTCTTCCGCAAATCAACAACCGATTTATTCGCGTGTGTGCGTTCCAGTCGTTAAAAGTACACGGAAAACAATTTTTATTGTTAAAATTTAAAAAGATCGGAAATTAGAAATTTTGTTTTTCGACGAAACGTTTTGTTGGCAAACAAAATTTAACGGGCTTAGCAAATTTATTTTGCATGTAACTAATCTTCTTGATGTTCCGGCGCATCCTTTTTTTTTTTTTAAGTGTGAAATATAACGTGGATGTAAATTTCGAGCGAGAAGGAGGTAAGAAGAAAAAATTGCTTCTGACTCTTTTACCTCTTCACAAGAGTTAAAAGAGGCACAAGCAACGTATATATACATTACGTATATATATTTATATACAAAAGAATGATTAACCACAAGTCCTTGACACTCCCTGATCATTGCTCGCGAGCGCATTGTGCTTCTGTCGCGGTCCCCACGTTCGAGCGAAGTAAATCGCGAGCGTGTTGTGTTGCGTCATTTTGCGTAATATAATATTTCAATATTATATTCAATAATAATTGTAATATAATATTTTTCTGCCATAATATATTTTTAAATTGTCGTCATCTCTTTACGTGAGACGGCACATAAAAAGATGAGACGTCCGATTTGAGGAAAGGAGAAGAGAAATCCCATTTTCTTTTCCGCCTCCGGTGGCGGAGATAGAGATCGGTCCAGATCGGCGAGCACACGTGTGTGTGCGTGTGTGTGTGTGTGTGCGATGTTCTTATCGGAACTTTCTCTTGCGCGCGAGGGAAATGTGTTTGCGCGATAACAACACAACCCACCTCTCGCGCAAAACTTTTACGCGAAATAAATTCACCGCAAAGTCGCGCGCGCGCGATCTCACACGGATTGCGTCAATTCCGCACGAGTTTCCCCACTCGCGGCAAGTGTTGTCATCTGCTTTGGCTCCACGGCGAGAGCGAAACGGGCTCGCGAGAGTGGCTGAGCGTGTAGTATAGCACGGAGTATCGCCGCACGAGGTGTGTTTTCTCGCGCGATTGGAAAAAAAAAAAGACGTAGCGTTTCCGATTTTCTTTTTCCTCAAAAAACTCGACGATTTCACAGCGAGCGAACATGAGGACCCTTTGGATCGTTGCTTTCTGTCTCGCGATCTCTGCGGTTCACGGCAAGCCCATGATTTACAAGAGGAACGAGGATAACGTTTTCGAACCAGGTTGGCGAGCAATCTGTTGATTTACGGTAAAAGTTATCTCGATGACAATTTCAACAGGATTCGGTTTTTAAGAACGCCATTGTTGTTAGACGATGTAAAATTCATCATATATCTTTGGCGTGTCAAATATTCAATCAACGTTTCGATATCGCAATAATTTGAATTTGTCATCGGTGTATTATATATACAGATCGATTCGTTAACGTACGATGACAAGATATCAGCAAACAGTCGAAATCGAATTATTGATAGATTGCGCGCGGTCACGTTGATTATGCGCGCAATTGAAATTAATCCAAAAACACGCACACTATTTGATCTCGTAACACAACAAGTTAAACCGCAGAATTTTTAAGCAAATTATACAATTTTGAATGGCGCGGTCGGCGATGTACATTTAAATTCAATTTGTCTAAATCCGTCGCGCGCTAAATTCAGATAAAAAAAATTTACGGATAATCTTGGCGGTATTTGAAAATTCTTCGCTTCGGTTATTTTTTGACAATATCGTCGTGTGCATTTCGAATGTTTCTGGAAAATTATCTCGTTCGCGCTCTTTTCCTGACGCGCAAAAAATTACAATGCACATCACCCGTGTACAATAAGCCGCGTGATTTCTGTGTGCACACACACACACATACACATCTGAAGCTATAAATAACAAAATATTATATTGTTTATAATTAAAATTGTTAATTTATTAGCTGCAATTTTCTTTTATATAAAAAACTTGGTTAGTTACAGTGGATCAGACATACACGTTGAAATAAAAAATTATTTCCTTGCGCGCGCAAGAGTGCAACAAATTCTTGAAAAAGCTCAAACAAAAATATACTGAAAACTTTTCTCGATTTGAGAATTTCTCTTTCCAAAAAAAAAAAAAACGAAGATTCACCCCAAGATTGTAAATAATTTCTCTTTTTTCTTATCTCGTTAGATGTATATTGAAAAATATTTATAAAAAAAAAGAAACTGAAAAGAATCGAGCACGGAGTTACTGATTGTGCGAAATTCTATGGAATTTCGAATTCGCACTGATAGTCGGCATTTGACAGGAGAATAACAGGACGGTGACGTCAGTCGGTGTAACGCGTAGGTTTCGATTATGGCTACGTTCTAATATAATCGCACTGCCAATACTGAAAATCTACATTTTACACGTACTGTAGATTTGCATTAGTGACAGTCAAACATATTGAAACCCGCGCACACGCTTTGACGCACAGTTCAAAAATTACTGCATCGTACAGTGTGATTAAAATTTTTCATTACGGTATTTTTATAATCAAAATTCAAATTAGAAAAATAAATTGTTAAACCGCGCAAAAGAAAATTCTTTTGCACAAAGTCTCGTGTACAATATATTTTCTACATATATTACATTTGATTTTAAATATTTTCTAATTTTTTTATACAACAATTGCTAAGAAATGTTCTTAAATTGTTGTTGCGTTGCGAGTGAAAGAAAGAGATAATTCGACGGGAATAAATTCAAATTCACATTCATCAAGAGCGAAAAGAAAAATTAGCTATGTAAATGCCAAGAAAATAGATAATTAAAAAAAGAAAAAGTAAATAAATACACGTAACAAACATATGTTGACAAGTACTTAATAACAGTAATTTACAATTAGTTAATAATATTCGTTAATGATAAATATTTAATTTTCTTTTAATTATCTGCTTTCTTAGCGCGCTTTAAACGAGCATACATTTTTTTTTTTACGGTGTATAAACGTGGCTTGCCATTGTTGGCGAATATACGTTGTACATATTACATGTAACATTATAATTATCTGCACAACATACATGCGCAAGGTCTCTATACACGTTCCCATTTATATATCAGCCACAAATGCCAGCGAAGGTGTGTGTAAAACACACGATCCATTTGTGTCACTCGCTCGCTCGCTCGCAGTGTGTGTGTGTGTGTGTGTGTGTGGTAATTACACACATTCAATAGAATTCTTTCAATAAACTAGTTTTCTCTATAGATATGTATATATATATTCGAATAATTTGCAGTACCGGTGGGTGGGCGCGTTCTATACACGATATCTTAACAATGTTTGTAATTCAATCATATCCCACGACTTTCTATTTTTTCCCCCCGCATGCTGAATTGTGGAATGTCTTTAACACACTTTCACTGTGTGGTTCTTCGTGACACGTTATGTGTTTGAACAGATGTGTTGGAACAATGTTTATATTTCGCTTTTGCGCGTACATTACTCACGAGCTTGTTAACATAAAAAAACTAGCGGCGCGATAGTTTACACGTGGGAAACGTTGTCGAGTAGTAAAAGAATATGAAAAGTCTGTCGAACGTGAAATTTTTTTTAAAGATGACAATTACGACGATCGTACAAAGTTTCTATGCCAATCAACCTTGACTATACCAGTGTAACAATTCCCCGATGTTACATCAAGCTTTGATCAACAAAAACGCCGAAGAGCGCATTTAGTTTTTAAGTTATAAATTATTTAAAATATATAAATTATACGCTAACTTTAAAGAAACAAACACAAACAAATTACGCGTGATATGATTTTCAAGAGAAAATACTAATCTCTTGTTCAATCATTTGTCAACAGACACACATAGCAATAATTTTTTTTCAGTAATGGTACCCGTGTCATCCACGGTGATTCCGCTACCCGTGTACAAGGTAGGCTACGGTTTAGGCTTTATATCGAAAGATAAGAAAACGTCGTTCAAGCCAGAAGACGGCATAAAACTGATAACAAGTGAGTACAGAAAAATATATAACACAACCCATCAAACACACACAGCACGCTATAATCCTCCTAAAGACGTCCTCCAGATATTGATCTGTTAGATATTGATATCCAGAATACAATTCACCGGATCTCTGTGCGGTATATTAGGAAATAGATATTAATCAAATCTTGCAGCGATAAACTCTTTTCTGTTGATTTCTCTTTTCAGTCAAGAAGATTCAGGAGAAGAAAACGTGAACGCAACTTCGCACACTGATGGACTTTCTGGCGGTAAAGCTCGATTTCTCAACTTACGTTACACACTTGTCCATTTTATTTCGTAGCTGAGCGAATTTGCATCGAGTTTGTTCTCATCACACACGTTGAAACAAACAAAATGCAAATATGCGTATTATCTACCGTCTTACGTTATATCTAATATATTCTAGAGATATAAGTTTTTTCTCACACCAAAAATTAATATACCTCTGTAAGTTTAATTTTATTGCTCGCTCGTTAGTGAAGCAAAGAGTTTGTTATTAATAATAATTCAAGATTCAAGGCTTCCGTCTTCTGCATTGATGTTACATTTTCGTAGAATATATCAGATTGTTTGAAAAAAATATATACATATATATATATATATAAGACACACGTTTATTTTTGACAAAAATGCGATGCTAACACGTGGGAGGAAGCAAAGACAATGCTTGTACCAAATTGTCATAAAGATGGTCTAAGGGAGTTAAAGTGTTTTGAATAGAACTTTGTGTGTTAACTTCTTTAATGTATAAAATATCACTAAACGTGGTATAATACAGAAAATTAGATCTGTACACTAGAAATTGTACGTGCCGGTGATTTGTCTCAGTGTCTCATTATAAAGTAACATCCATACTTTCGCCGGTTGAAACAGCTGAAACAAACGATTAAAAATGTGCGATCGACGAATTGCGAAAAAAAAATTGAAGTTTTCATCTACATACAGAATTCGTTGAACATGAAGTCGTCCTGGTATTCCTTAAGAAACTGCGTAGATCTGTTCTCATCGAGAAATAAAGAGTACACGCGTTTCACGTCTTCGATACTGACCTGCGTAAGCACAAGTTGCGTTTAATATTACAATATCATATGTCACATATAAATTGTTACACGTAAACTACTGCTTACTTCCGTAGTCTTTTTCCTACGGCTAACAAGAGAAGCTGTTGTGATTAACTGTATCGCGTATCTTAACGATGTTTCCAAAGCAATTCTCGTCAACACAGTCAAAGCGTCATCAGCCATTTCGCAGTCTTCTTCCTCGCATCTTATCTTTAAGATTTCTTTGAGTTCTTTTTCTTGATACGGAGTGGTCGGGACGATAATCATACGATCCAGCAGATCAATTGGAATGCCATGAGGACTCTTGTAATTTGTTCCTCTAATTCTCGTAATTCCTAGAACAATTAGACAAAAAACGTTAAATTAAACAGATCGTTACGCGACCGATTAATGTTTTTTTTTTTCGTACCTCTGTTTGTTGCCATAATCACAACTGGAGCCATTTCGTTTTCCAAGGCTCGATTGAGAAATGAGAAGCACTCGATATCCAACATGTGCACTTCGTCGATAAAAAGTACACCCGGAACTATTTCCGCTTTGCCTTCCTCCCGCCATTCGGCGACTTTGGCGTTTATTTGTTCGCGTACTTCAGATTTAATCTCTCCGGTGTCTCCAGAAAACAATGCCAAAAATCCATGAGTTCTACTATTTATCACGTCGACCTCGTGCAGAGACACTGTATGAACAACTTCTTTGCGTTTTTGCAATTCGCCCTCTGGGCACTGTACGAAACGCGTTTGTGAGCCAGTAGCATCGTAATCTCGAGCTCTGGTAAAGGAACGTCCAAGTCTGTTAATTTTTCCCGTTGCCTTGTCAATTGTTATAACATCGCCGGCTTGTACCTGTAAACATAAGATCAGTTGTTTTTAAAATACATTCCTTGTGGTTTTCAAAACAGCTTATAAATTTTACAGCTGTAATAGATTGTGAATTGCAAATCTCACGTTTTCTCACCTTTTCTTTCATTAAACAGTCGATCATTTTATTTCCCAAATCATAAATTGTTTCCATCTCTGTTGTTTTTAATGTCAACTTGCCAACTTTTACTCCAACACCTGTTGCCGGTCTGTCAACCTGAATCTCCACAACTTCACCCTCTATAATTTCTGTTTCCTCTTTAATTCGAAGTCCAATGGACTTTCTGATAGACTGAGTCAGCGCTTCCGTTTTGCTCATTTCCAATGAATAAATTTCAGAACCAGCCATTGATGTAAATGGAGTATCCATGCCCAGAGCTTGTGCCAATGCCATAGCAATAGCAGTTTTCCCTGTTCCAGGCTGTCCAGCCAACAGAACAGCACGACCTGCTATTTTGCCATCTTTAATCATTTCCAGAACAATACCGGCAGCCCGGCGTGCCATAAGCTGGCCAACCATACCTTGAGATACCTAATTTTGTAAATTAATTAATTTTTTTTAGCGTTATTGCTTTATCAATCAATTGAATAAAAATAAAACTTTGACTACAGAGCCAATGTTTTTGTTTCTATTCAACTTACAGTTCGAAAAATTATCACTAATTTTAATTTTTACTAATAAATTAATCATATTATTTTGCTCCTTAATATTCTTTAGGTTTTCTGAGTGAAATATTATTATATTGGGTCATTAACCAAGACTTGTACATATAATACTCGATACAGTATTAAGTTTCTATACTTAATGACCCAATATACAAAGAGCTTATGAGATATCTGATAATTACATTGCGAGGTTCTAAACTGTCATTGAGTCCTAAACCCCTGATATGAGAATGAGCGCCAATGCGTTCAATCTTAGTGATCTCGCGGACTTCTTGCACAGTAGTAAGCACCTGAAATAAAAATTAGTTGAAATTAGAAAACAGTAATAAATAACAGAACTGTTACAACAGCTCCGTGATATACGGAGTTGTTGCACGCCGGTAAGTGTAAGATAATATGATAAAATGGATCAAACACACATTTGTGGTTGCTACGTCACACAAAAAAACTTGGACGCAAAATGTGCGTAAAATTTTCAAGCAAAGACGCAAGTGTCGAGTAAAAGAACGCGATGATTTTGTTTCGACAAAACGTACGCTTTGTTTTAAAACTCCATAGATGTATCTCAAAAAAAAAAAAAAAAACACGCGTATACAAAACAAGAGGTTATCTCAACCGCTGACGTGAAACAAATTGCGTCGAGTCGCGCAATCGTCGCGTGAAAACAATTGCAACGTACAATTCATCAATTCAAACACGTTTGAACAATAAATTTGAAGAAATAAACTCACCGCCATGAGGTATTTGTTCTTACTATCACACTTGCGTACGATCCGACACGCGATTGAAATTTGTGTTTGAAACTCCTTGTATCACGGAGCTGGCAAACGACGAAGAAGAGAGCAACTTGTTGTTGTGGTCTCTCGTGGAGACCGTTTCTGATTGGTCGATAGCGGCCATACCGCTCTCCACGTGTGCCGGAAATTTCTTTTTTTTTTTTTTACTTGTTTCAATCAGGTTGATATTTAACATAAATTTTTATACACAATAATATTTAATATCTCTAATTTACAAAAAAAAAAAAACAGGTTTTCTCAGCCTTCACGCGCGAAACTGATTACAAACTACAATCGTCGTTGAAGGAGTTGGAAGATAGAAAAAAAAAAACAAACAAACAAACAAACAATTGCCCCATACATACATTCTTTTTAATATATATAATAATTTGTATATTTCTCATGTACAAATACACAATCACACATACAAGGTACAAGCATTCCGTGTGTTCTCAGTCTCTCTTTCAGTTTTGAACAACGACATGGAAGAGCAACTTAAAAATAAATTACACAAATATTCTCCTTGAAAGAACGTACAAATTTCACACGCGTATTATCATCAGTGATTGCTTTAATGTCGCGTTCGTGATGATTTTTTATATAAAATAGTTTGCGGCGCGACTTTTTATATATAAAACAAAAATATATATATATATATATATATATATATTTACGTCAACCACATAGCACGGGCGTTGTTCTTTGCATTTATGTATCATCAACAATTGTGAAAAACGTATCGATTATTAATGGAATATAAACGAAGGCAAACACAGATCGCAATTACAAACGAAATCATGACGCAAGTAAATTAATTTTAATTATATACTCATCTAAATAGTAATAGTGTGTTGAGACGAAATTCACGCGATATAATTTTTTTTAACACGAAACTTAGGGTAACTATACATTGTATAGCTACATCTCTAAACTTTATATAAGTCTTTGAAATATTTTTTTTTATCCATTAGGTTCATATCTCTTTTTATTACAACTCGTCGTGATCCTCGTCCTTCTCGTTCTCGGTGTCGGCCTCCGCGTCGACAGTTTCTTCCGCCTCGGCGTTGCCGATCGTTTCCTCTTCCTCTTGCAATTCTTCCTCCTCCGGCATCTCGTCGGGAGCTATGCCCAGACTCTTCCTCATGAGTTGTTCGACGCTGTTCGCGAAGCTCGAGGTCTCGCGCAGCATGTAACCAGATCGCAGAGTCGCCGTTTGGAACATCATCAGCGCGATATCCTTGGCAGTATCGTCGGACGTGTCGACCTCGACTCGTCTCAGCAGCTCTCTGATGAGCGGATGTCGCGGATTGATCTCTAAGATCTTCTTCTGGCTCAAGTAATAGGATTTTTGCGGATCTTCGGCCTTCTGGTGCGCGTTCGAAATCGCTAACCGCTCCATATTGCCGGTCCAACCGAACATACTGGCGACCAGAGCGCAGGGCGAGTCGGTAAGACGTTCCGAGACCTGCGACTTGCTGATGTGATCCTTCAGAACGTCGTTCAACCACTTAACCAGAGGTTCGAACGTTGTCTTCAACTGTTCCATTCGCTCCTTCGCCTGTTCGCCTTCGTCCAAGACGAGACCCTCCTTCGCTACATTCTGAAACTTCTTGCCGTCGAATTCGGGCAACGCCGAGATCGCGTACTCGTCCACCGCCTCCGTCAGGTACAGCACCTCGTAGCCTTTCTTTTCTAATCGTTCGAGGAACGGCGACTTCCTCACTTCTTCCTCCGACGGGCCGGCGAGGTAATAGATGTGTTGCTGGTTAGGTTTCATGCGGGACACGTATTCCGCGAGAGAGGTCATATCTTTCTGCGACTTGGACGATTTGAATCGCAGGAGTTTGGACATTCTCGCGCGATTCTGCGGGTCATCGACTATGCCCAGCTTCATGTTCGTGCTGTATTCCTTCCAGAAGGTTTCGTAATCCTCCTTAGGGATCTTCTTGATCATATCCAGCACCTTTCTGATAAGTTTCTTCTTAATGACCTTGATCAGTTTATGTTGTTGCAGATCTTCACGCGAAACGTTGAGCGGCAAGTCGTCGCTGTCCACAATACCGCGAATAAAGTTGAGATAGTTGGGCATCATATCGGCGAATTTGTCGGTAATGAAGACCCGTCTGACGTAGAGCTTGATGTTGTCGGCTTTGGTGCCGTAACGATTGAAACTTTCGTTCGGTTGAACCTTCGGAATGAACAAGAGTGATTTGAAGGTTACTTCACCTTCTGCGACGAAGTGCGTTTTCGCCAAAGGTTCCTGACTGTCTTTGGTCAGCGTTTTGTAGAATTCGTTGTATTCCTTTTCCTCAACCTCGCTCGGTTTCTGGGTCCAGATTGGTTTCGAGTCGTTTAGTAATTCCCAGTCCCACACGGTCTTCTCGACCTTCGTCTTCTTCTTCTCCTCTTCCGCTTCCTCTTCAACCTTCGCCTCTTCCTCTTCGTCCACGGTCTTGTCCTCGTTCTCTTCTTTCGAGGCCTTATCCTCCTCTATGTCCTCCGCGTCGACTTGTACGACTTTGCTGTCCCACAGGTATATAGGGAAGTTGATGAACTGCGAGTATTTCTTCACTAGGTTCTTTATCGTGTCTGCCTCCAGGAAGTCCAATGCTTCTTCTTTCAAATATAAGCTACAAAAAAGATAAAGAAATTAAAAAATTGAACTGCTTTTTGTTATCAAATAACGGAGTTGTTTTTAATAATATTGCAGAAAAGAAGTGCATCTTACCTCACGGTTGTTCCTCTCTTCAAAGTGTTTCCTCGCGGATCTTCTATGATGCTGTAGCTGCTGCTGTCCGACTCCCAGATGTACTGCTTGTCGTCATTGTGCTTGGTTGTCACAACAACGACATTGGCGACCAAATAGGCGGAGTAGAAACCGACACCGAACTGACCGATCATATCGTTCATGTCCTGAGTGTTCTTGGCGTCCTGCATCTTCGCCAGAAACTCCGCCGTGCCAGATTTCGCAATCGTTCCAAGATTGTTCACCAGATCTTGCTTGGTCATGCCGATACCGGAATCCATGATATGCAACACCTTGTTTTCTTTATCGGCTTTTAATCTGATAGCCAATTCGTTGTTGGTATCCAATACGTTCTTGTCGGTGAGAGACAGAAGTCTGATTTTGTCGAGCGCATCGGACGCGTTCGAGATCAATTCTCTCAGGAAAATCTCCTTGTTGCGATACAGAGAATTGATGATAAGCTTCATAATGCGATTCACGTCGGTGTTGAATATGAATTTCTCAGACTTTTCTCTCAGTTCTTTTATCTGAGCGGTGTTTAGACCGTCGATCTTTATAGCCTCTTCCTCTCTTTGCACCGCTTCATGATCTGTGAGATTTTTAAACATACAGAGTTAAAAAAAAAAATCTATTCCTCGATTACAAAAATTTGAAGGATCGTGAGTGAAACTATCTTTTGTGTGAAAGTGGCTGATACAGAAATTATTTTACAAGTTAGTAAAATAAAAAAGTTACATTAATATATCAAAAACATTTATAAATTAACATGCGAATGATCAGCCAAGATCATATTGGAGCACTGTGGGAACTCCATTGCCTGCTTGTAAAATAATTGTCTGTCTGTGTAAAACAACTCATGACTTCTCTATTTTATCTGAACAATCTTTCCCTCTCACTTCTGCGAGTTTCCTCCCACCTGTTACAAAATTCGTGCTCACGAAAAATTCATCAACAACTCAATGAATAAATTAAACAAACCTGTTCGCGATGCTTCTCTGCTGGCGCCTAGGTCATCGTCCACCGTGCCGACGTCTTCCGGGTCGTCCTCGGCGCGGACGAATCCTAAAAAAAACAAAAAAAACGAAATGTAGGAAACGTCTGAAAACCGGTGCGATTTCTCTCTCTGTCTCGCGGAATCGCGGATTCAATATCGAGAAACAAATTGCTTACCGGTCAGCAAAATCAGGGCCGCGATCGCGAAGACGAGTTTCTTCATGGTCAATCGCCGTGGAACCGACGACGTGGACAAATTACAAAAGAGGATGCGTCACAGCAAACTGTGCGTTCGACGGTACTACTACTACGTGTGCACGCGCTGATCCGAGTTGTTCCGCTGTTTTCTCGCCGACTGTCACGAAGCGGTCGCGAGGTCGACGCGATATACGTGACGTGAACCGCGCGATCGGCCAATCGCGAGCTACCACGCAACACGCGCACCGGCCAACTACGTGCGCGCCGGCTCGCGACCGCATCCAAATGTCATCCGGTTATTGGTCTAGCCTGAGTGTACGGCGTGTCCTATTGTTGTTTCTAGAAGATTCACATCCGCGCGCCAGACACGTCGATCCAAATCGATTTTGACGTTCACTGAACCCGTAGTATTCAACAACAACCCCCGTCCTGGGGTTGAAGAACGAAATCGAGGAAACGGACAGACGAAAGTAGCTCGTGACAACACGTCGCTGTTGACAACACGTTGCGAACGAGTTGTTCTGACCGTTTCGGACAGATTGTTATCATGTGCGTTATTCGTTGAACAAACAATAAAACCGTTTAATTAAACCTTCAATTAAAAATGATAAGAAAACAATCGCTCCGCTGATTAAACAAACGAACGACCCGCCTTATCGGCGGTGGTTAAGAAGATTATCAATCGGTAAATCGGGGACTGTTTGTACTCTTGATCGGTAAGCGAGGGATCGGTAACGCCGACTGATTCTGGCGGGACGAAAATTACAAAATGGCGATCCTTGCTTCGTCGCGGCGACTATCTCGCGTCCGGATTTTTTTATCGCATCTCTGGTAAGAAAATCAAATCGTTATCGTTTCTTTTGCGATTTATCTAATTTGCGGACTTTGTTTTCAAGCGATGACGTTGAAGAGAGATTTTTGTCTCGTCGCGATTGACGCGGTTTGTTTTTTTTTTTTAATACGTTTTGATTGTCTTTGATCTTTGCGCCGCGACTCGGAGAAAATCCGATAAAATACGAGAGAGAGAGAGAGTTCAAGAACGCAAAAATGTAACGTGTGTGTTACACACGACACGGTACTATGTTGCCTTCCGCCCGAGCTCTACACCAATCAAATATACATGGATAATTTATCCGACTTTCCGTCGGTGTTGTTTGAAATATCGCCGTTGCAAAAGCGAATGGTCAAGGCGACGCGCCGACCGAGAAAAGAAGGCAAGCAACTATTCACCAAGTTGCTCCAATAATGACAATTAACGTGAGCGCAAAAACAAAGTAAAACTAATTATTTATTTATCATTAACAACTTGCAATTGCTCATTTGCGACAATAAACTGTTGATTACGTTGTCAATTGACGTAAATAATTTTTCACACAGAAGATCCGATCGGAAGTTTTGATTTGTGATTTTTTTAACAGGCAACTGGGAGACTGTGTCTTCTTCCTGATCTGTGATCTTCCGCGCGGAAAATATTTATTTATTTTCAAACGGAGGGAAACAAATCTCTGGCGCGCGAATCTCCGCCACAGTTTGTTTGACGTAAACTCCAAGTCATTGAAGTTCAATGATAGAGAGGCTGCGTACCACACCGCGGCTTCGCTCGATCTCCTCCTCGATCTTCTTGTCCGAGTGCGGGCACGTGCTCTTCACATCCGACGAGAACCGGTGACGCGGAGAGAAAGAGAGAGAGAGAGACCGTTGACTTGAAGTTCGCGAGAACAATGACCGGATATGCGACCGGACTCGCCCGAGACGCAGTTTCGTTTTGTCATATCGCGGTTATATGAAGGCGATTACGCGACGCGCAACGCGCAACGAGGCGTTAAACGACGGATGATGCGCATCCGAAGATTCGCAGCATCCCGCGATTTAATGGAGCGAGGACGTTTTTTTTTTCTTTTCAACAGAGCGGAAGTATACAGAGAGGTAAGATTGCAAAGACACTTGCGAGTCAAATTTTCTCAAACGTGTGTGCGTACATTACACACAAACATAAACTGACAAATTAATTGCACGTATATAGAGAGAACTGGAAAAAACGAGAATCTACGTGAGATAAAAACACAAGAAGAAACAGAAGAAAAATATCGAACGATGATCGACCTTGCGTGTCGGTTTGACAATCAGCACGTCTGCGATATCTCAAACTGACTGGAAACAACAGACCGTCGCAGCGACGACTTGGCTAATTGTCGTCCCGTTGACGAGCATAGACGAGCGCGTTCTCCAATTCTTCTTCTTCGATCTCCGGTCGATCTAAGGGAAGAAGAAGGAAGAGGATATACGAAAATGGATCGATCAATCAATCGGTCACGCGTGCAATCGACGACGAGTGATGTGATGCGCGTGTTGTGACACCCCGGTCGTTATGGATACGTCGCGACGCGCCCGGGGATCCGGTGTATAGGCACGTCCCATACATCGTCCAGGGCGTGTACGTAATGTGTCGTCCTCGTCGTCTTCGCGCTATAGCGCTCCGCCATGCGGAAGAATCGCCACTCGCTTTTTGATCCTCTCTTGGAAAAGACAGTCGGTGGTTGTTGTTGTTGTCGGCGCCGCGCGATTTTCGAGAAGACGAGAGAACGTATATCACATCCGATCGCTACGTTCATCAACCGATCCCGTGAATCACCGTCTTGCGTCTTCCGCCAATCCCACGGTGAAACAAACACGCGCGTTCTTCCGCCGCGTTCCCCGAAAGCCGCGCGAGCTGAGGTGAGTAGTGACTATAATCGCGCGCAAAAGGAAACAGAGATTTATCGACTAATCGGCTTGTAAATTTTCTTATCGCCCCAACTGTCTAATCAAATAAAATATTTACATCGCGTCCCTATCCATGCGCTGTGCAAATAGAAGTTTTTTATCTCTTATAACAGTATGACTCAAGCGAAGATAACGCAGAACTTCCGTTTTTCCTTGAAGTTTGCTAATATTTTTTTATTTCCTTATAAAAATAAATATCGTTGCAAAAATCGACGAGAGAAATAAAAACGCGGTTTTTTTAGAAATTTAAATTTATAGGTCAACTTGTTTCGCTAATTTTTTTTTTCTTTGTGCAATAATTTGATTTAATTGAATTTCACTTAATATTTTATTTGATTCAAATTGTTTTTTATTTGCTCGATATTTTATTTTACAAATGTTTTTTTATATTCATTTAATTCGCTGCAAATTGTCTCTGTTCTCGGCGCGTTACGTTTCTCGCGAAACGTTTTTTTTACTCTCAATTCGCGAATGAATATTTGATTACTTGTGACTCAATGAGGAGAGTTTCGATTATTACCGGTCGAAATCATAGGTTTTTTTTCCGCGGACCGTAGCGCGAATAACGTAGCCGAGTCGATAAAAGACCCGCGAGGTCCTTGTACTTCACGTGTAGAGATATACTGTACGTACAATAATAATACACCCATACATACGTGTAAGAAAAAAAGAAACTTGGCCAATGTCAACGTAGTTGCAATGCGTCTTATGGCACCTTGCAACCTTTGTGCTTCAATTTTATCCAAACAACTTTAGAACAATTGGTTTCTTAACACACTTAACAAGACGTAAGACCGTTCCTCATCTTATGTACATACATACAATAGTTTCTTTCCAAATGGCAAGGACGTTCTTTTGCGGCTGTCGCGTAATAAATTTCAGAGAACTTGAAACATCAAACTTTCGAACGAAACGTTGTGTTGGAAAATAATTAAAAAACAAAATTAATTCTCTGTTATAATTTCGCGTTCTGGTTTACGGACTCTGCTGCTAATTTTGTTTGGTAGTAATCTATTATGAAAAGATAAAAGAGGGTGTGTCCGCGAGGGGAGCTGCCGACGAACGCGTTTCGTGACGCAATTAAAGATTACTCTACTTAACCATAGGTGGTCTTCGACAAAACACACATCGCGAACGCCGACCAAGTTGTGCCAATACAAACGAGCGCCGTTTATATATCAAGTTAGTGACAGAAACGGTTAATCGATAACCCATTTCTCATTTCCCACCTTCGTGCGCGCGATAATAGAAAAAAAAAAAAGTATCTTATCACTGTTGTAACATCAATTGCCTGTTTGCGGGATTATTGTGTAGAAGCGTAACGTAAGCGTTTCCTGATGATTCTAGACATTTGTGTCAATCTTCTACAAAAGAAAAAAAAAAGCATCGAGAAACGTGCTTGCGTGTTTGTGAAAAAAAATGTGTAATTAATAGAATTCTTGTTTAAATTATTTGTTGTCCTCGCGCGGAGAAACGAGAATTAACATTAACAATTTCGCCGGTTTGTTAAATTGTGTTTTCCTCGTTTTTTTTTTTTTTTCAATTCGATCTTGTTACATCTGACGTCTCGTTGTTGCGACAGCAAACACACGAAGCTCCGTGTTCTCGATTCTTCGAGACTTTTGTCGATAGACGCGTTCATTTATTTTCTAAAATTTCACGGCATACATATATATTGTAACGCGCGTTCACGTCGTTTTGCGTCGACAGAAGCGAGACGTGAACAAAGCGAGCGTTTGAAAATAATAATTGTTCGTTGTACGGTAAAGCATTTTGGAGAGATGCAACGCACAAGCTACGCTTCATCTGTGTAACCTCGTTTCGAATCTCTCGCATCGCGAAGGTGCGCGAATTGCCTCTTTCGTGTCGCATATGTGACTCACACTCGGATCACGTGAGCGAGAGAATGACGAGTTTTTCCTTTTTTGCCAGTTATGTTCAGCTTGAGGCCGCACAGTTCCACCACGAGGCACGAGATTGACATGATCAACAAGGCCCAGCGGGCCATACACACAACCACGGATTCCATTGAGAAACTGCGTCTGCTCTGCCTGACCAGAGGTGCCAATGGCATTCTCGGTCTGGGTAGGTAAGTCTCAGAGAAGCGTTTTTAACAAGATTATTTTTTTTTTTCCTCATCGGTAAACGTCCGTACGGACGAATTCCGATCCGACGTTCCGTATCAACGCGCTCATTGTGCGCACACAGAATTTTACAATTTCTTTGTTCAGACGCGCTTGAAACATAATCTTTGAAACGGTCATCCGTTTTCTAATTAATGAAGAAAAAATAAAAATAAAAAGTTAGTCGCATAAGTCGGATAAGGTCGGCCTCACGCGAATGTGCGCGCGTGCGATGACAATACGGTTCTTGCCCGCACACGAAATCGGCATCTAATGATCGTCCCTGACTTTTGTCACATAACGATATTCAAGTCATCTCATTGCGCGTCGTTATATTTATTACATTCCTCTTTCGCAGAGTGTTCCGTCGTATGGACGAGGACGGCAACAAGAAGCTGAACCTTGAGGAATTCAAACAGGGTCTGGAGGAGAGCGAGCTCGAACTGTCCGAAGATGAGATCAATAATATCTTTCAGAAGTTCGACACCGACAACGACGGAAACGTCAGCGTCGACGAGTTTCTCGTCGGTTTGCGAGTTAGTTTTTTTAAATCAAATATACACTTGTTAAAATTTTATTTTAACACACATATGTTTTTAATTTCTTCTCTTGATTCAAAAACAGAAAAAAAAAAAAAACAATTTCGCGCCGCGCGAAGCAACGCAAAGTGTTGCGACAAAATTTAGCGATTGAAACAAATTAATTGCGTAAATATTGCGTGTTGATATCGAATTGAGATAAATTTTGCAGCCGCCGATGAGTCAAAGCCGCAGAGATATAGTCGACCAGGCGTTCAAGAAGTTGGACAAAACCGGCGACGGGCGAATCACCATCGACGATCTCCGTGGGGTTTACAACGTCAAATGTCATCCGCGTTACATCAGCGGGGAGGAAAGCGAAGACAGTATTTTGAACAAGTTTCTCTCGAATTTCGAGCACGGCAACAACGACGGAGTCGTGAGTGTTCTGATATCTAGCTGTATTTTTTTCTTGTGTGCGATTTTTAAACTGCGGAAATTTTATTGTCGAACGGTGTTTCTTTTCAGGTAACGGAGGAAGAGTTCATAAATTATTACAGCGTTATCAGCGCGAGCATAGATCACGACGCTTACTTCGATTTGATAATACGCAACGCTTACAAGCTGTGAAACATCCGCTGATCTTGCGTTTCGGAGAAGACATTAATATCTCTATCGCTGTTCTAAGAGTTTACATAAATTAAAATATTTCTCTTTTTCGCTCCCTCCCTCCCTCTCTATCTCTCTCTCATATAATGTTATCAAATGTGTGCCTTAGCTTGTCGTTAGACTCGCACATATTCTACTCTTACGATAGCAATCTTGCGAATATATATTTCCAGTACATTACCGTGTGACTATTTCGTTCAGTTGTAGACGGTCGAAAACTAAAACAAGTATAGGATAACAAGTTCTATGTTTATTAATCACGTTAATAATTCACTGAAGCGTGTGTTCTCGAAGAAGAAGAAGAAGAAGAAGAAGAAAGAAAGAAGCGAAAGCGCGTTAAAAAATTTATCTCCGCCTTTGTAAATTCCTATTTTGTCGTCGGATCGCTTGGACGATCGCAAAAATTTATTCGCAAACTACAAAGGAACTTTCCACGCGACAAACGTTCGTTTAGACGTTCGTTTAGACGTCACGTGTGGAATCGTGAATTCGCGAACTCTTGTGAATAAAGACAAAGATTCCGCTTTCCGGACACACAATGGTCTTCTTTGTCCTCTTCTTCTTCGATCCGTTATTTTGCGAAACAAGTTGGTTATAGGGACCAATTCTCCCAACCGTGTGCGATTTGCGACAACGCGCGCGCTTCTTCTTTTGAAACGTTTTATTCTTCTTCTCTGTAATCGTATGTTTGTTCTTGAGAATAAAAAAAAAATATCTGCGAATGATATTGAAATATTGGCAGTCTGTATTCCACGTACGAGAACAACACACGTGACCCGACTGGCAATATTATAAACGTGGCTCACGACGGTATTTTCGTGATAAATGAGAGAGAAGATTAACCGCTGCGTCAACACTTCACGGAATTCTGTAATCTCAATTACGGCGAAGCAACATCCGTGAGAGAGAAAGACGCTCGCGATTAAAATAAATAAAAATGAGTTTTTCGGCTTGTCGATGCAATTTTAATCGAGGTAAACCGGTTTATTTGTGTGCATGATGTAAATTATCCTTACGACTTGTCCTTGTTCTCCTTTTAAAAAAAAAAAAAAAATTTACTTTGACGTTTCGAGTGTGTGAGAAAAATTTTATATGAATTTCTTCGTTTCGACGTTGCAATTCCCGCGTCGTGGAAGGATTTGTTGAAGCTGGAGGAGGAAAAAAAAAAAGACCTGCATCGGCCGGGAATCGAACCCGGGCCGCCCGCGTGGCAGGCGAGCATTCTACCACTGAACCACCGATGCTTGGACGATCATCGGTGGTTCATGCGGCTAGAAATAGCAATAGCGTGAACTAGATTTCCTAGAGTTTGTGTTAAAACGTATGTTGATTCTCTCGCATTTCTCACGCGTAATGTAATTTTTGTAAATAATTAATTTTCTTTGGTTTTGCGGCCTCGTTCGCGGCGAACACTTCCTGTCCGGAAAACGTTTTGCCTTTACCTCGGAGTCTCCGGTCTCGCAGACAGTCGATCTCGAGAAAAAAGAAAATTAAAGAAAAACTAAAGAAAATTAAAAAATGTTTCTTGCGCAATCTCGTGTTTTTTTTTCCACAACACGCGTGTCAAAATTGTAATTTCATCCGAAAAGACGAAAAAAAAAAGACCTCCCCGGCGGGGAATCGAACCCCGGTCTCCCGCGTGACAGGCGGGGATACTAACCACTATACTACCGAGGACTTGACGACTGAGATCGTTACTTTGCGGCTCAAATAACGTCAAGTCCTCGGTAAGCGCGCAACAAGAAATCATCGTGTAAGCAAACCTGTGTCAAAATATTCACCCCGAGACTTTTTTATTTTCAAACTGTCAATTTACTCTCGTCGATATTTCCAGGAATGATGAACGGGAAATCAAAGAGAGAAAGTGAGCGAGAGAGAATGTCGCGCGTTAAAGAGAACGCGAGACGGAAGATCAGATGGCGTTAGTGGATGACATCGAAAGAGGTTCAACCGACAAAGACTCCGCCGCTGTGTATATAATTGTGTGCGATGAGGAGGAGTGAAGAGGACAAGGGGGAGTGGACGAGAAGGCAGGCACTAGGCAGGCGGACGTGTGGCAGATAGGTGCCTGGCTGTGCTTCGGAAACACGCGCGTTGGTTGATCATTTGTGCTGTGGACGCTCGAGCGGTGCGTGGCGGCTATCCATGTGTGCATAGGTGCTGTTTGTTACGTGGGACACACTGCGTGAGCGTTACAAATACTTTCGATAGCCGCGGGAATGTTGTTCGAAGCCAAGATGAAGTGCTGCATCACATTTACCGTTGTGACGTTACTTCTCTGTAAGTTTTTGACGAATCCCCCGTCCTCTCCCTCTGCGACCGACCCCCCTTTCCGTCTTGAAAACTCTTGATTTCGAATCAAATCCGCGTTCGATATCGAACGAGATAACATCACACGTGATGATAATTAACGCTGATCGAATCGAAGTAATTGAAGCTATATAAAATGACGCAAAGAGCCGATACCGATTAGTAACTGTCTGTTTCCGCATTCGGATACCGATTGGAGTATTATTGTCTAATACTCGCAAATTTTAAATGTCAAAAGCCGCAGTCACTTTGCGTACGTGTCTAAAACGCTATAAATAATAGAGAGAATTTTATTTTTAGTTTGGAAGTAAAACTTGTGTAAAAAAAGTTGGAGTTTGTTAGCGCGTCTCCGATTGTTGTAAAATGCCTAGATGACGAAGAGAGTTTGGGATTTTACAACTCCAATTGTCTTGCGTTCTCAGAAAATTAAAAAAAAAAAAAAAAAAAAACACTTGTCTTGCGCAAGAAAAGTTACTTACGTGAACGAGACCGACGACGACGACTCGGACAATGAAAACGAGCGCTTATTGCGCTTCTCGATCGTTAATTTTATGCTGATCACACGCGACATAATTTTATAGTGACGCGAGAGTCTCTCATTTCCATTGTAAATTTAACTATTATCGTTTACTATTAATAATAGTTCTTTTTTAGCAATTTGATTGATATTTCTCGATATTAATATTGTACATAAATTGTTCTTGTGTCTTAGATCACGCGGAGAAAATTATTTGCTGAGAGAAACATTTGTTTAATCTAACCGAACGTTTTGTTGCAAAACAAAAATCGCGCAATTGGCAGTTTTTTTTTTTTTATATCCGTGTGGTAACCGATTTCCAAGCAAATTTTTCTTTTTCGCGGACCGTTGGCATCTTCTTGGAAAACAGGAAGATCGCGTTCTTCTCTTGTTACTTTTAAACGAGAGGAAAATCTATTTTTCCTCTCTGTGATACAAAACGTAAAAAAACTTGATTGAGAAACCGACGTGATATCCAACGCGCTTAACTCTTGATCTACTTATGTAGTTCTTACGTGTCCGATGTTGAATCGCACTTTGCCCAAAAGGAATTAATGTGACGGTTGTTTTTTTTTTTTTTTCTTTTTGTTTCTATTATGTCGACTGTTGTCAATATTGCTATCAAATCCTTACTTGCGGTATTGCATACCGCAACGATAAGAATAAAAATGAAAATGTGATTAAGATGAGAGGTAAAAAAAAATACACGACGCGTATAAGAATTTTTACAAAATTATCAGTCGACTGTCCAATAAACAAAAGTTCGCGCGAAAATTGACGTCTCGTTGAATGTTTGTTCGAATGCAATTTTTTCTCAACATTTTTTTTTTTAATTATTACGTTTAATTTTTTCTCAACGTTTTTTTAATAGATTTGCGCCAATTACAATTTACGCGTAATTTTATTCAGATGTGCGATTTATTCTTAACAACATTTCTTTTTGATTTTATTTAATTTTTATTATTATTTCGCTATTTCCTAACACAAGTTTTAATTGGCCAGTAAAGTTGTCCTGTCGTATCGATAACCTTTTCTATTTATCCGCAATATGCTGGCGGATGTTACTTATGAGCAAACACATTCATTTTTTTTTCCCCTCCTTAAGAATGATTCACGTTTCGGTCTTTATCCAACTCGTTTGTATCTCTTTCGTAACGAAAACTGACACATATGTATTATTTCGTCTCATACAAGAAAAAAAAAAAAAAAAAAAAAGAATGGCTCAACTACACAACGAAAAGATTGTTGCTAATTGACGCGACAATTGGCAGGTGAAAATAATCACCGAGATAATTATGTACGCGAATCCGTGATTTGAATCCCGACAAAAATTGTCGTCAATCAGAAGAATCCAAAGCAGTTTTTCCGCAACGATAAAGGAGCGAGAGATAAAACGCGATTGTGTCGGTTGTGGAGTCCGACTCCGATACAAAGTCCACAAATTATAAACATATGCGGCCTCTTTCACCGTGAAATCTCCGCTTCGATTAAAAAAAGAGAGGGCTTTTCGAGATATAGACGCGAGAGCGATTCCGACACGCGTTTATTCAAAGAAACAATGCGCACGATCAGAACAAAGATATTCGGAAATCCGAAGATTGAGAAAAGAAAAAAAAACAAACAAATTCTTTGCGCGCAATAATTGCTGCTCTCTTTTCCTACGTTCTTCTTTGATGCGCGATGGAAAAAAAATTGATGTAATTTGATGCGCGATGGAAAAAAATTAGCGCAAAAAACTCGCGTATATGATACGCGAGCTATTACGAATGGAAATTTATTCAGAGGAAGAAGACTTTAATCATCAGTCATTTTCTTCATTATGCGATTTTATGAGATGATCGCTAACTCGTTCGTGTAACTGCCGCCGTTCATTCTCGAGTTTTTTTTTTTTTTTTTTTGCAAACGACACGAAGCACATATTGATTAGACATTGAACGATGACGCGTTGAATCGCACTCGAACGTAACGTTCGCGCGCGGATTAATTTCAAAGAGCGTATTAGTAAAAGAAAATAGCACGGAATGTTTTATTTATTTATTTTTTTGTTTTTTACTAATTTTTTCTTCATGTTTCAGGTTTTAATGCGTGCGCGTACTCGCAAGACTCGTCGTCCGTTGACAACGTGCAAAATCTGATAGGCGACATTCCGGAACTGAAGAATGTGAACGCGTCCGGCGTTCAGGCTCAGGCGGAAAATTTGTTCAAGGAAAAGTGCAAGAGGAACGGCGGGCCGAACGCGTTCGAGAACATCGACCGGGCGAAAACCGAGATGGTCGAGTGCGTTCAGTCGTTGATCAACATCACGGATCTTCAGTCCGAAATAGACAAGTACAAATCCACTGGCGATTTGGACATCGTCTTCAAGAGGTACTGCAACAAGCGCTTCACTCTGCGAGCCTGCGTGACAAACTTCACCAGCACGTTGGAAGCGTGTCTGGACGAAAAGGAGAAGGAGAACATCAAGATCGTACTGAACATCACCGACTCTCTCTTGGAATTCACTTGCTTCAAGGAGGGCGAGCGCATAGCCCGTACGTGCCCGAACTGTTCTTTTTTTTTTTTTTTTCGTCTTGCGGATTTTCTTTTGTTAGGGCAATAATAATAATAATAATGGACCGTTTTTATCTTCAGTTTTCATCGCGGCCGGAGGACCGGAGTGCATCGAATCCAAGAAAGATGCGATTCAAGACTGCGCCAACAAGACTTATTCCAGTAGGTTGCCAACGTCGAACAGCGGCGGCTCGCTGGACGTCGAGAATTTGCCAACGTTGTTATTCGACACAAAGGAATGCAGGTGAGCCGCGCGTTCTTTAACGCGATCGATCTCTCTTGAAGTGAACAAAAAAAGAATTTCTCTTGACTCGAACGAGCCTCCTGATTGAAAGCCCATCGACTCTCGTCACTTGGTTTCGACTTGGGTCGCTAGAAACTCTGCTTCTCTGTTGTTGGCTATTGTGAAATACTATAGTAAAAAAATGTATTGCTCACGTTGTGCAGGGACATGGTTAGCCTTCAGAACTGCGTCGTGGCGGAATTGGAAAACTGTCCGGATCCGACGACGGCGAATCTCGTGAATTCCATATTCAATTACGTGAAACGAGTTACGCCATGCGAGAATCTTCTCATCGCGCAAAGCGCCGCTGCTACCGGCTCGCAAGCGGAATCTTCCGGTGTTTCATATGTCAGCGTGTTTTCCACCGTGACGATTTTGTCAATTATAGCGAGCTACGTCGGTGTAGCGACGGTGTAAAACCGTCCGTTACACGCACGTCGCACAAAAGCTTTAAAAGAAAATTTAATATCATATATCCTTAAATATGTGATAACACGACGAACGTAGAAATACGTTGTGGGAGCGCCTAAACGCGTAATAAGAATTCATTTTTACGCGATCAAAGACGAAGTGCTATATGAAAGCCCAGTTCATACCTCTGATCTTTCTCATTAAACGATAAGTTATCTTTTTTTTTTTTATGTGTTTTGTGTTTTGCTTTCACAACAACAAATTGTCAGTGTTGTACTTTTTTTGTTTCCTAACTTGAGAAAAAAACACATTGGTGTTTAATTTGAGAATTATTGTTAGGCAGAGAATTATTATATAAGGCGTTGTATTTAAGATGTATGTTCAAATTATAACGTACACCTGTGTGTGTCCAACATAAGCTTGACTCGATTAAGCAAATTAATGCAATTTGGACGAGGTTCGGCATTTCACCAGCACTTGGCTTCCAAACAAAGAGCCAGACGAGCAAATTAGTGCGTTGATATAAATTTACATATTTTCGTGTAATTCTTACAATTTCAAGTAATAATATTGAACGCTTCGAATCTGCAAGATTCTTCTTAAGCGTCAAAAATCAATTGTAATAATACAAATCGGTGCAAGAGCGATCGATCTCACGTTCAAAATGTCAGATTCACTCTCTTAAAAAAAATTGCCGTCAGTTCTCCAATCGTCCAGTTTTTTTTTTTCTAAAATTAATAAATTCATACCAAGTCAAGTTCACGTGGCAAGAAACACACGCACTGAAGCCTTGCGACACGTTCCGTTATGTAAAACCGACGGCAAGAGATCACAATCTTTTCAGGCAAAATACGAAGACATTCGTTCAATTAAAAATATGTACAATAACGTTGACTCACGTTCTTTCCAAAGAATTGTTATAAAAAGAATGTAAGTGGATTTTATTTTGCAACCGCTGTCGCATATGTTGTTTCAGCAATATGTTATACTTTGAACATACGCTAGTTCCACGTTACGCAAGGATGATTGAATTTTATTTATATTATGTTTTATATACGCATATATATATTTGTTTTATATACATATATTATTTTTTTTTTTTGGTTTGTTTAGTTGTATGTATTGCATATAAGTATAGAACGTAATAGAAATGACGGAGAAAGTAATAATTGAGAAAAATTGAAGAATAATTGTCGGGGGTGCTGTCTGATGGGATGGCACCCCGATCCGTTGTTGCATAACAGCTGATGAGAAACCATTTAACACACATTGTAATTAATATATTTTTCTTATATACGTATATTCTTATACGTATACCATATTCGCAAAAATAGATTTTAGATCAACTTTTTCTATTGTTTTTTGCGAATAAAAAATCATCTTTTCGGCGATACGTTTTTTGATATTGATTATACAAAGTGTCCAATTTACATAATTCTAATTCGCTGTTCAAAGGAGGGGAAAAGAAAAACAGTTCGACTGGATATTGTGAGAAAACCGTTTTTTATTTTGCTGGCATATTCCCCGTGAAACGGAGAAACGAAACAGTATTGTCCGGTTAAAGAATTTAAACACGTTCGCACACAGACGTTTGCAAACAAACGAGATGCGTGAAAAATTATCTTGATATTTCCGTGAATTGACAAGGGAGATACGTAATGTGTAAGTTATACAAGGTGTACCTTTATACGCTGCGGTTCTAGGCAAAAATGTTCTCTACGCTTTCGCGACGTGTCGCGCGAATTTTTGAAAATGGTGTTTTTTCAAACTAATAAAAAAACCGCTTTGTTGTCATTTCCACACAACGACGATTCTCGGTTCTCGAGAACTCAACCGTTGTTTCGTTACAAATTATTTGTAATTGTTCTCGCGATCTCTCGCGGATCTCTCTCTACGAGAGAAGAGAACAGATTTGACAAGAAGCTTGCCCCTGTAAAAAAAAATTACAAATTTACAAAATGCGTGCTTTGTATAAATTTTCAAACGAGAGTTCAAACGCAAAGTTTATCGCTCGTTTGGCGATTACGGATGATGAAACTCCGGGGAATTGACAGTAAAACTGTAACCCTGTAGTTTTTTTTTTTTTTTTACGATTGTATCTCGTGACGAGCAACGCGACTTTGTTGCTCGCACGACTGCTCAGAATGTTGTTTGCTTGGAATTGTGTGGCGTCTAACGCGTAGAGTTTAAGTACCAAAGCCAATTTGTAAAACGATTAAATTTAATAAATACGATAATCACGAAATTGCGCAAACATAACGTGTCTCTTTGCGCGACGTGATATGTTTGGCTCAAAAAAAAAAAAAGAAAAAACATTTCCTTTTTCCAGAGAGCCCAAGAAACTGAGCTCGGCGGTTCGTTGCTTCGCGCGCGCCGAGGGGTTTCTTTATTGCGCATTTGGAATTGCGGGAATCTTCGGGAAACGTTCTCGAGAGAGACATTGCGACGTTGCCGTGCGAGCCAATTGTTCTCTCTGGAAGCGAACATGCGCGCCAGCTTCGGTCAACGAAGTTGAGACCAAGAGAAACGGAGTGGTGCCGAAATCGCCCCCGGGATAAAAAAAAAAAAAATTGTCTTTGAAATTTTCTACCCCGCTCTCTGAGAGGTCGAAGCTTGCGTAATTTTTCTCACACGCACGGAAGTCCGGGATTTACACGTCGCACGGAATCCGAACGAAGTTACGAAAGATTATACGTACATGGGGTGCGTTCAGACAACTCAACGGTTAGGAGAGATCATCGCTTATGATAGGACTGTTCTTCAAAATCTCAAGCGGTTCCAAAAGTACGATCCAATCAGAAGTGATTATCTTTCAACCGTTGTGCGAACCGTTGAATTGTCTGAACGCACCCATGGTGTTTTAAAAAGACGACTGTTTGTAATATAATTTTGTGTGTGATTTTTAAAACAAAAGTAAGTGAGAAGAATTTTCTGTTGGTATTATATACAGCGATCCGATTACACGATCAGAGTTAGGCCTGGTTTATGCGGGCCTGAGATTTTAATATTTCTGTTTATTAACAGAAACATAACAGAATGTAACAGAAGCATTGGGTGCGTTCAGACAACTCAACGGTTGAGAGATCATCACTTATAATAGGACTATTCTTCAAAATCTGCAGCGGTTCCAAAAGTATGATCCAATCAGAAGTGATTATCTCTCAACCGTTGTGCGAACCGTTGAGTTGTCTGAACGCACCCATTGAAATCCTATAGTTGGAACTTGTACCAATTCCGGCACAAATTAACAGTTATTACCCTCATAAACAAGGCCAAAACAAGGCCTTATTTGCTCGCATGAACCAGGCCTTACTTACAACTCTCTCTTTCTCGTGACGCAAGCACGCGATATGTTACGTCATGAGGAAGGGGGCCCCGATCGCCAGTTTGTACGGGGTTGGATTGTCGCGTTTGGCGCATGCGCGGTAGAAAAAAGCGTGGCATCGTGGCAACGCCGAGGCACCCGCCTCTGGCGGAGCCAGCCACAGTACAGTTGAGAACGCCGTTGTAGGCTGTCTCGACGTGTATGTTCTGAACGGTTTTGCAACATGTTAATGAGTTTTCGTCTGCTCCCAACGAAAAATTCACGTGGCGTGTTCAGTATACGAAAGAAAAACACTAGTTCGAGATATTTACCTTCTTGATCAAGTATTTTGTTTAGTTTCAATTGTGCGGGAAGCGAGCTAAAGGAAGATGCCAGGCAAAGGGGGCAGAAGAGGAAAGTACGGTGAGTTGTACATCACATCACACACACACATTACGTAGCTTCTCGCAATGTGTATATCCTAAGTACATATCACATTTTCAGTATCTCCTACCGATCTCTCATCTCTCCTTCGTAAAAAAAAAAAAAAAAGAAAGAAAGAAAACAAAGGAAGAGGAAATCGCAATCCGAACAATCCACGTGACGCAGTCGTTTTATTATTAAATTATCGACTTCTCCGCGTCCGTTTTTTTGTTCGTTTTCTCTCATCCTCTCGGTGACTCATCCCGTGCGCAACGGAAATCCTATTTGTTTCCACCCTCGCTTGCGTATCGCTTTCCACACCTCGCGCACGTGGATCAATGTGTGTGTGAATTTCCCTACCCTCCTCGCCTCGAGATTTCGGATTTTTCGCACGCGAAATCCCCTTGGCCGCGAGGGGGATGGGTAACATGGCGTGGGCGCGTTTTGAGGCTACGACGAAGCTAAATAACACTAGCGTCCCCCATGTGACTCTCATGCTTCTCGCGACATGACACATGGATGGCTTTTTTCAATTAATCGCCGATGATATTCGCGCGAACGACTCGTCGTCGTCGTCGCTCCGAGATCCATCAATCGGAGCCGAAGTCGTCAAGGTTGAGGCGCGTTTTTTTTTTTTTTTTTACTTTCATTTTTCCCCGTTGGAAAATCGAGGTTAGGTCGACGCGAGCGCAAGAATTTGCGCAATCGGTGGCAATCGACAATTTTCAGCGCTTATCGCAATTTGCTCTTTTGTGTTGTCTCGATTGCTCCAGCTGTCTCAACTTGTCCCGAACAAGGAAGACACCACACTAGACTAATTTATTTGCAAAAGAATTTACATATGTGCGAAAAAATGTTAAGTTTTTTTTTATTTTTAATTTTTTTATTTGTTCCATATTGTTTGCGCGATGGAGATTCTTCTTCGATTGAGCAAACAAAAGCTTCTTTTCGCGTCTCCGCGATTAAGAATCCAAAAAAAATTGCAAATTTAACGCGGGTCTTTGAGACACTTCGCATATATTGCGCATTTGTGCGCAAAGAACGGCCGTGCGCCTTTTGTGCTGTTTTTTTTTGTTTTTGTTCGCGCGGACACACGATGCAGCTGCAATATGCGAGATAACTTTAATCTTTTTTTTTTTTCGCTCGATAAAAGTTTTATATTTAGCTCGTTCGAAATCTTACGCAACCTGCATTTTGTTTTGTGTATGTTGCATTCGATCGAAAAAATCTCTCTCAATTGAATGAAAATAATACAGAGTAAGAAAAAAAGCACAGAATTCAATAAAAATAATTCCAACGCACGTGCGCGCGTATAATTGTTTTGTGTGTGCGAACGTGAAAATTAATCTACCGGATTGTGTTAAGAGAGAAATTAAATATCTGGCATAAAAAAAAAAAAAATAGATATTTTACACATGTAAGATTATTTATAAATTATTCTTACATCTATTTACGTGCGTATAAATATCTATTTTTATTTTTAATAGATATTGATTATTTGATGTTATTTGTTAATTGTTTAATAGATATTAGATATTTTCATCTGTTTGTTTTTTTACCAGATATTTATTCATGTGTGTAAAATTATTTTCACACACTAAAATTCTCTGGCACGCGAATACATTTGTTACTTTCGTCAGCCAAATGTTTTTTAGATTTGTTTTAAGTTGAATATCGTCACTCCCTACGTATAATTACATAAGTGTCACATATGGGATTTTCAGTTTATTGTGCATAGTGACACTCAGAAAGTCATGTTCTTTGTGGTCACCAAAGTATTAAAAAAAAAATATTCACAAGTATGGTAAAAATTTAAAACCGAAAGATCCCTTAACTAGGGAAACTACATATATGAAGCTTCAAACTTTTAAACTGCTCTCCTCTCAAATTTGCGTTTTGGAATTACGGGATTATACGTAGGGAGTGACGCGATATGTAGTTGGTGTATGTTTCTATAAAACAGTCTCAACACTCACACACTTATATAATAATATAAATTGCAAATCGCCAAAGAATGATAAAATCATTGGGCGTAATGGGTTTTGAAAAAACGTACGTCTTTAAACTTTACAATCGCATGTTCTTTAAAAAAAAAAAAAAAACTTGACTGTGAAAATAATTTAACAATTCAGCGTATTAATATTTATTTTGTTTGTGTTGAGACATGAGAAGGACCTGTCTAATGCGTACGCGTGTATCAAACAGGTACATAACAGCTGTAAAGATTTCACGTTACGTAACCGTGACATTCTCACTTCCAGGAGTGTTGTTATTATTTTTCACTGACTTAAGTTTATTATCGTTTGCGTCACGTTCCTGATCTAAATTCAAATTGTTCAACTCATCAAAATTTGTATACGTTTGTTTTACGTAACAAGGAGAAAAGATTGATTGTGTTATTGTTTTTTTCGTTGTAAACACCAAGCCAGAGAAAACAACATTTCAACTCGTTATTGCCGATCGTTAATTAACGAGTCACACGCGCACGTGTGTAAGCAGAGCTTTTCGCAATAACTCATGATGATTCGAATATTAACAGGTGGAAAGAGGGTTGAGTTTACATCCGACGAGGATTCGGTCAACAATGACGCCTGTAGCGATATCAGCGGCCAATCGGACAATCGCAGCGTGCCGGAGGATGCCAATGACAACGAGGTGGACGAACTCGCTCAGCAGGAGGCGTTCGAGGAGAAGTTGAGGGAGGCGATCGACGGACTTACGCAGAAGAGCTCCAAGGGCAGAACCATCTGTTTCAACGGCGTTGAGAAGATCTTCGCCATCAAGTATATTCCCGATTTCGTGGAGGATAGAAAAATGACCATCGCCGACGCGGTCGAGCGCGGATTGAAGAAGGGACGCGGCGAGGAGCAATCGACGGCGGCTAGACTCGGATCTCTGCTCTGCGTTCAATTGGGAGCGTTCGATAGCGCCGAGACGATATGCAACGACCTGAAGTCCACTCTTATTTTCATCGCCAATGACAATGCGGCTTCTGTCGGTGCTCGTGCTGAGGTAAACGAATCCAAAAAAAACAAAGCTTTGTATTGTCAGCCGCGTGTCATGTTTGCTCCAACACCTTTTGTTGTTTATTTTACAAATAAATTTGTGGCAGCATCATCAATCTTGAAGTAAAAACGGAAACTTTGATTTCACAGTGTTGCTGGGCACTGGCTATGAATCAGTTCTTATCGGGCAATGATGCAACTGACACCATAGAAATTGTTCAATTACTTTCGTCCATCTTCTCCGGTTCATATCTGAAGGGAAACGGCGCGATCGCGAACATATCGACGGACGTGGCCGCGTTGCACGCGGCGGCTATCTCATCGTGGACGCTGCTTCTGACGGTCATGACCTCCGCGGACATCTACAATTTGCTCGCGAGCGACAGGACCAACAGTTACATGCCGTGAGTATTCGCGTCTCCGTATTCAAGGGAAAATACGGGATAATAACACAACGCGCGTGGGGTATAAATGTCTTCTTCTTCCGCAGTTCTCTCAATCGACTGCGCGAGTTGCTGGAGTCGCCGCATCTGGACGTACGTTTGTCGGCCGGCGAGGCGTTAGCGGTGATATTCGAGCTCGGCCGCGACTTCTCGTACGATTACGAGCAAGACTGGGCGCTCGATCTCGTCGAAATTCTCCGACAACTCGCCACGGATTCGAACAAGTACCGGGCGAAGAAAGATCGCAAGCAGCAACGCGCTAATTTCAGAGACATACTGCGGTACATCGAAGAAGACGTTGTTCCCGAGATGAGCGTCAGATTCGGAAAGGAGGTTCTGTACTTGGAGGGATGGTGCGCGAGAACTCAGTACAACGTTTGCTGTCGATTGTTGGGACCCGGTATCAACATCCATCTTGCCGAGAACCAACTGCTGCGCGAGATCTTTCATCTGGGCAACAAGGTCATACCAATACCGAATAGTCAGAAAACGAGTAAATTGGAAAGAGTGAGTACACTGCGGGTTTGTTTGGAAAAAAAAAATCTGATTGGCGGGATGCGAAACTACCAATTGGTTTTTTCTGTTGTTACAGACTCTGATGAACGCGGCCGCGTTCAAAGCACGTACCATTCAACGCAATAAGAATCGCGACAAGAGATCCGCAGCTATGGCACCGTAAATCGCACTTCTGCTCTACACTGGCTGGCCGATTTTAATATATACAATATACAAGAGTACATAATTTTTTTGATTTTTTTTTTAATTTATTTTACTATATATATATATGTATACATATATATATATAATATATATATATATATATTATATATATAATACGTATATATTTAATAGAGCAAATTACCTCGTCGAGTCTCAAAATTTTGTGCGTGTTTCAAATTATGCATATATACATATGTCCCGCCTTTTCAAAATTTTTCTTCACAGATATATTCGATACCTCGTCGTTTTCTTTCGCGATATTTAACGAAGTCCATATGTGCGTGTATATATAATATATCCATAGAAGTCCAACGATATAATGTACAGAGTGAGATAAGCTAGCAGAAACAGTCGAGCACACTTGCATTTTACGTGTAAATTATTTCGATATATACGTAATCCGTTTTCGATTATCTAATTAATTAAATCAACTTGCAATTGTTGTTGTTTCATCATTGTTGCTTCTTTCGATTAGATAATTTTAGCGTGTGTGTTGAATTTTAGCAAAATAATCCACGGCGTTATGTCTTCGAAGATATTATCCCCTCCCCCCTCCCCCCCAATTATGACTTCGACACACTCTAGCAGTTCTTATTACACACACTTTATCGAAATTATTTGGCATATTGATAGCGACGATGCGTGTAAGAAAAAAAAAAAAAAAAATACACAAGTCACATGAAATTATTATCGATGTACATAATATTGTGTGTAAAAGTTGCAATTATGTATTGGAAATAAACTACAACGAGAAAATCACAACAACACGTGAGAGTTTCGCTGTTGTACGGTTTTTTTTTTTATTTCCGCGCGTGCGCTTTGACACGCCAAAAAAAAAAAAAACAGTTCGTTTTACAAAACAGTCCAACGTATCTCGCTAGTTTCTTTTTGTCATTAAAAACGATCACAGTCATTTTGATTTTACACATTTAAGTACACATTTCGCTCCCCTTCTTCCCCCCTCCCCCTCCCCACGGATACGTTCTAATTAACGACGCGGTTGACAATTGCGATAAAACATGTTATTGCGATCACACGGATTATTGCTAACACTTCTTTTTTTTTTTTTTTAGAAGCAATACACAGTCGTAGAGGTGATCTATATATATATTATAAATAACGATTAAATTAAGATTGACTTTGTTTATAAAAATACTTGAAGATTCTGAGAATACGAGCGAGCTCTCTTTTAGTTTTGCGCGGTGATGAGCGGTGATTGCGATTTTGTTTGCGAAAGCAACGAGCTTTTTATTTTTATATGTGCAAATTGACCGTTTGCGCCTTGAACTCTTTCTCGGACAGCATGTGCCATCGATAACCGAGTTTTCGCGACACTTCCTTCTCCGTGTCCTCGTAACTGCGACTGTTCGCCTTGATCCAACGGTAATAATCGGGCGGCCAGTCCAGGATCCTCGACCAAGCCTCGTCGCATCTCTTCAGAATCACGTTTCGCCGCACGTACAGACAGCGCAGATGATTCGCGACGGAGACGATGTGTAAGATCGTTGCCGTCGATATTTTGTCACGGATCATCTGCGAACGAAGATAAATGCCCATCATCAACGTCGAAGAAACGGGAACGAAAAGCGGCAAGCGTTAATTATCTCGATAATTAGCGATTGAAATTAGAAGAAAAGAAGCTAGACAGTTTGCAACCCCGTTCGAACGTCGAGAATAATATAAAATTTGTATTTAGAAAGAAAACAAATTACAAAAATTACGAGAACTCTCTATCCCCGAGAGTTGGAGATCGTCGGTCCGTTTGGATTCAACAAAGTTAAAATTAAAACTCAACTAGCTGTAGTCGCGATATTTAGCGTGTGTAGCGTTAAAAGAAAAAAAAAAGAAGTTAGAGGAAACTTACGGCTCCACACCATAGCGAGAAAGATTTTTCTTAATAAGTGAGAACATGCCAGCACGCGTCATTAAAGTTGCATTTTGTTAAACACCAATGTTTTAGGAAAGCTATGTGTCACATGTCGATTTCAAAGACAATATGCTACCAGTGTATGCAGATTCGGGCACATTCGGCAGAATTGTACGAGAGTGTCGTCCAATCTCTCGTTGAAGCTTCTGTTCATGTAAAATCTCGTCAAACCTTTGAAAGCGTACACTCGTATCGTCGAGTGGAAGAGCGCCCCGTGAGTGAGTATCGTGGACGGTGAAATCTGCGAATCAGAAATAACGGAGACTTTGAGAAAAAGTCGTTTGATCGCGACAAAGACTGAATAAACTCGACTATGCGCGCATTCATTCTTCACTAACTTCCGTGTTCGGATTATCCAGCACTATGCTGTGACACGGTATGGCACTGTGCTCCAATATGTCGATGGGCAAGAGAAGATCTGTGGTCTTGTGACTTTCTATCTCAAAGTGCACCCTTAACTGAGGATTGTTCTTTCTCATCTTCACCCAGGACGATCGTTTTGGCTGTGAATCAAACACTCCTGTGATTTAAACACATCTCGTTGCAAGAACGAAACATATCGTCGCACAACGGAGTAACACATTACCAGTCTTATGGTGGTGTCTTTTGGACTGTATCGGTTTTGTAAAATGTGAAGATGTCTTAACTTGGTGTAACCTAGAAGTTCTATCACGTCCTCGTGCAAGTTTTGGGGACTGATAACTAAAACCTGAAAAAAAGACACAAGTTGCTGCATATATAAATGAAACGCGCATCGTAACGATTGGAACATTCACAACATGGACAACGTACTCACATTCAAGTTAATGAACACTCCTACGTGCAACAACGGACAATTGTAACGCGTGGTGTTAATCAGCACGAGCTTCGACAATGTCTGAGTGCAATTCACGCAAATGTCGTCCATCAGGTGCAAAGCCTCGTTGCTCTCGAGCATCAGATCTATCAGTTCCAGGTACCTGAGACTCTGTAGATTTCTCATGAGTCTCTTGAGCGCTTCGAGCAGCTTCCCTCCGGTGCCAAACACCCGGATTCGATCGGGATCGTCTCTATTGGCCATGTTACACGGGAACGTGAACTTGAGTCTGCGAATGTAGTTACCCACACCGGGCACAGACGTGTTGTCCGAGCCCTGTCGCTCGGCGTACCAGGATATCATGTTCATGAACTCGTAGAGATTGTAGAAGTTCATCATGGGCTCGAACACGAGAGCGCGAAAGTTCCTGCCGACTTTGTTCAAACACGTGGACGTTCTGATGTGATCCAGAACGTGTTGCCAGCCGCTGTAGTAATTGAATTTACCCCGCGTGAGAGTGGTGTCCTCCAGAGTGAACGTGGACCAGACGTTCTGCAGCTTGAAGGCCCGATACCACGAGCGGCAAACCAGGGACGCGTAGTAACGCTCGCGAATGGTCAGATACGAGAAGATCTCCTCAAGCAGGATGTCGGGAATCCGATCCCAGGCGCTGTACTCCTTGCACATCTTATCCTCCTCCGTGTCCTCCTCCTCCAGATCTATGTACAAGGCTTGGGAAGATAACACACTCGGTTTTTTTTTATTTTTTTATTCCTCGCACACGATCTACGGTCTCTATCTTTTTTTATTCTGGCACCAACGGCCGCATGGTGTTTCTCCTTGTGTTTTTTTCAACGCGCGTCTATTTTTGACACTGTCATGTGATGGCCACCTTGAATGCGAATTATATTTTTAGACGATACATAATTAATGCGATCAATTAAACAATCTCTTATTTCCCGCGCGATTGCGGCCGTCGGTACCTGAGGTTTTCATCGATCTTGTCTCTCCTCGAGTCACCTCCTCCTCGTGCGCCGGCATTTTCTGCGTGACGCACAGATAAATTGTTTCTTTTTTTTTACGTCACAACGAAGCAAAAAATTTGTATTATTACAAAGAAATGTCACGTGTGCCTGCGAGTGTGTGTATGCGTTTTCGCGAGACACGAGGGATCGTTTGATCTTGAGATGCGGAATTGACGCGCAGTTGAGATGTAACATATCCGAAATTCGACGTCGGGAGAAAGTGTCGGCGCGTTCCCGGGCGCGTAAAATCACACGGTGGACAAACGCCCTTTTTCACGGGAAGACTACGGGAGAAAAAAGGGAGAGGGACGGGGAGAGAGAGAGAGAGAACAAGAAGAGGGAACGTGGAAATCTCACCTTTCTCCTCCTCGTCGAACTTCCAGCAACCTTTGTTCATTTTTTTTACGCAATCCACGCTCATCGGTGTTACATTGAAAATAACGCATCTCCACCTGATAGAGTATTTATACGCTATATTGCTAAAAATATACCAAATAAAACGGGAAGAGAGAGAGAAAGAAAGAGAGGGGCGTCCGACGTCGGCCGTGACGCGCGATTTCGAATCGAGAATCCTCCCCGTCCACCGAGAGAGCGAGTCGTCGGGTTTCTTCTCGTTGAATTCTTTCGGAAGAACGAGGAAAAACTTGACTCGGCTTCGCTTCGTCGAACATTGTTCGAGAAACGGAGCAATGTTGTTTCCACGCAGACTCTTGCCGGTCGCATTTCGCGTGGCGCGCGTTCGCTGACGTGTGACTTGTTCAGCAGCTACCGCAACCTGAGGAACATTACAAAGCGAATAGCGTATCAACATTCAGTCTTCGAGAGTAAAAGTCAAAAATCTTGTTCAACAATTATTCTTGAAGCAAAATCACGTACCTTGTACGATTGGAACGACTACTTGTCGCTCTTGCAAATGTGTGATATAATTTTTCAATCACAGCAGGTTGCGGTAAAACTTATTATCATCGCATCTGACAGTCCGCGGTCTGTACCAAGTGGACGGAACGAAATCGCCACCTCCTTGCTGGTCCACGTTCTCCTGATACAATTTTTTCCAAATTCTCATGAGAGATTGCCGACAATTCTGAGAAAAAGTCATAGGGAGAACATAAGCGACAAAGAAGTGACATCTTTATTCTTTGCCGGTCATGTTTTCCTGATACCTTTTGGCGACAGTTTCCTGAAAAAAGCCAAGAAATTCTTGAAATCTATTTCTTTCCAGTCCGAACTCAAGACTTGTAACTTTCTGATTGAAACGAAAAATCGGAGGAAATTGGTTGTCGCTTCTTCTTGCGACGAAAATTAGGTTCCATTGGTTACAATCCTATTCCGAGAACAAAAAATTGTTGTTGTAGTTTTTAATTGGTTGATGAGCCCAAGTGTCGCTGCGCATGTATGTGCGATTTTTAGAACAGAACTCGCGATTGGCGGAGACTCGGCTCTCCGACCGACTGTGAACGTTGGAGTTGCGGATTGTAGACGTGCGGGAAATTCGTACGAGTCTTAACCTGTAAGGAGCGACGCGTTGCCTTGTTCCACAAGAGATGATGTTACATTGAACCCCATTGTTTGTTCATTGCGAAGGAGGTTGTAACGCCGCGATAATGAACGCGACCGGCGTGTTTTGTCAGCTGAGACAAGTGTTGCGAATTGGCAGGTAACGTGACAAACAAGATGAAGCTCGCGAAACACCGGCGGATGATTGTTGTCAATTGTTGTCGAATTACTGCAAACAAATTAACGAGACTGATGATGACAGAAAACAGTTTTACCACTAATGGTGTTTTAATGAATTTTCAAATACAAAGTTTCGAAAGAAACGCTGGACAAGAGAGAGACCCCGTAGGGTCTTCTAGAATTAGAACTTAGAATTTTACGTAACAAACAAAATCCATCTCAAGGCAAAAAATAGTTCTTTCTTGTTGACAAAACTCTTCGCGATTTCTCTCGCGCAAATGTTGGCGAAGTTCACGGATTCTCTCATTTTTTGTTTTTGTAGAACCGTTCACACTACATGCATAGGTAGAGCAAGTGCGTATGACGGTCCTGGTAAAACTACTATCTCGTTCGTCAGTAAAGAAGTTGAGGCTTCCAAGATCATAGTAACTGGTTGCAACGAGGTAAGTGTTGTCGGAAACCTATGCGCAACATTGAATTGTCATTGATCCTAATTCTGAACCTTCTGGGTCTTTTTTTTGTCCAGTATCTTTCACAAGACTCTTTTTGAAAAATCATTAGATCTATCCAAGACTGTTTTATTCAATAAGCCCAATAGACATTTTAAAAGAAAGATGCCAGATTTTTTGACTATTTTAAAGCGAAGAAAGTTACCTCTTGGGATTGTCAAAAGAGCAGTCAGGATTGGGATTAAAAATTGATCCTCTTGAGTTGAGGATTCGTCATCTCTTTTCATCGGTCACAAGATTTTACAACGAGATGTTTTTATCTTTTCTCAAGTTGGGATTCACGTTGAACACCGGCACGAAGGTGATTGGGCCGACGATGCTCTTTCCTAGGCACGCGATCTCCTGGAACATCAAGTCCGGCAAGCACATAAACGAGGCGTCGTTGTCGCTGTTGACCGTTCTGGAACCCAGGCCCGATATCCTGATCATCGGACTGGACGAAAAGTACGATTTCGCATTTCTCAGACATCTCCGGGAACTCGTGCGGAAGCTCGACGTCTCGGCGGAGATACTCGACGTGCACAAGGCGTGTAGCGTGTTCAATTTCCTCACCGAGGAGGGTAGATACGCCATTGCGGCTTTGATACCGCCGAAAAAAACGGCGCGACATCAACCGCCGAAGTTGCCCAAGTCCGAGTCCGTGGAATCCGAGAAACAAATTGCCGACGACGCCGCGAGCAAAGACGGTGACGACGATACAGAGACAAAAACGAAAAGCGCAAAATGATGAAACATGTACAAATAACGAAAACTAAGATAGAAAAATTTATACGTGTTACGTTACGTTAAAAACAAAAGGTAAGTTATAAAAAATTTTCTAGTTAAAAAAAAAAAAAAAGAGAAAACAATTTTCTTCAAACAAAAAGGATTTATTTTACCATGTTTCTCCTTTTGTATCTTTCATCCCCAACACTCAGTCACCCGATCCCCGCGATGATCGGTTTGATTCTCGAACGTATCGAGCGTGTTAAAAAAAAAAAAAAAAAAAAACGCGGAAAAGAACCAAATTAATCGAGAGAAAAAAAATTTAACATTTTTTTCTTCACCGCTCGAGTTGGCTCGTGTTCCGCAAAAAAAAACGGCGCAAATCGCGGCGCTCGCGGAGCGGGAACGCGCAAAATCCACCCATCATGACCGCTCTCTCAGGCTTCTCTCTGTTGTTGTGGTACAATATTTATTAAAAGATATACCTTAAACATATACCGTGTGTATATGTGTGTGTGTGTGTGTGTGTTTGCGTGTATTTTATAATACTACTTATAAATACATCTAACTACCATAAACCATAGGCGTTAACAGTAATCGCGTAAATTTAACAAATGTAATTGTGCTACATTTTTTTCTTTTTTTTTTTTTCTTTTTTGTTTCTTTTTTTTTTTTGTCTGAACTCTCACTAACTGCAATGTTTTTTTTAATTCAATGACATTTATATATATAATACAATTACACGATTAATATACAATGGTACTAAAATATTATCGCTGCGCTTTTTGTCTCTTTCCTGCCTGCCCGGAGGAGGGCAGGATTCGGCTTCTTTAGTAAGTGCGAGAAGAACAGAGTATCAAATATTCTAAATCTTACAAATGAGATGAGACGTCGTAAAAAACGTCGATAAATTTTATTTCCGCGCGAAATTAAAATCTACCGATGTTCGGAAAAGCGGCGAACAACGGCTGCGCTCCGCCCGGGGCCGGCTGTTGTTGATCGCCAATACTTTTCAACAGATTCCCTTGCAACAGACTGTCGAGGGCTTTTTGTACCGTGGGATCGTTCAGAAGAGGCGACGGCGATACCCCCGTTGTGGAATTCGTCATCGACGACGTCGTGGCAGTGCTCGATGCTGTGTGTTTTGAAGCATAAGATTTCATAAAGTCCACTACTAACTAAAGCAATTTAGGTTTACCGTATTTTTTTTCTCTTTTTTTTCTTTTTACATTAGTGAAAATTGTTTATACACAATTTACAAATTTTTGTTACATTAGTGAAAATTTGCGTTTTTCCAAAATGTTTGACTCTGAGAACGATTTATATTTAACGCTTGAAAGTTTTCAAATAAATTTTTACAATTCTCGAAATATTTACCAGTTCCCCAAGTAGCCGGAGGTACAGGAGCTGGCGCTGAGACCGGTGGTGGGACGGGGCTCGGATCTGACGTTGCCGACGAGCTCGTTTTGCTGTTGTTCAAAATATTCAATATCCTCGTCTGCAACTCGGCCTGTTTCGGATCGTTGGGCGGCGCGAGCGGCGTCGTTACCGGCAAATCCTTGACGTCGCCCAATTCGACCTGGACTTGTTCCTCACGTCTCATCTCGAGGTACTTGATCACACGGTCGTATTGCAGAACCGTGAGCTGATGATTGTCGGCCAATATATTTAACAGAACTTGTATGGCGTCCGGATGGCGCTCGTTCGCCAGAGGTGTGTTAAGAGGAATGGAACGACTGCCCCCCGCTTTGTAGTTCGCGAAGTCTCGGGAAATCAAATTTATGGCGTCTTCAACGGGCATGTTTCTGTGTTCTGCAACACACAAGAAGAAAAATGAGAGAGAAATAAATAAATAAATTTATTTATTTTTCTTTTTTGTTAGACTTATGACGTAACGTTTAACATGCCGCATGCCGACGATATATTCACCTTGTGGCAAACCGTGCAAGATGTTCAGTGTCAGGGAATGATGTTCGTGATTGATCGGCGTAACAACCACGGCGTACAAACAGCCACGGCTCGCGATATTTCCCAATACGCGACCCAAAGGAACGTCCTCATTTGGAAAGAGCAGATCCACCAACAGACCTATCTGTTTCAACCGCAACTCAATCTCTTCCGCGTATTTCCTGTTTAAATCGACAATGATGAGTCGCGATCGCATCATCCAACATTTTATATTAATTTAACGATCAAGAATTGACGTTAGTCTTACGTTAACGCTTTGTTGACAACTATGATTTCACAGTCGTTCTTCTCAGCTGCAGCCCCAAGGTAATCGGACGTTGCGCTGGCGTTTCTGCAAAGCACACAAATTTAAATCGTCAAAAAACAAACCCAAAAAAGAAAAAAAAGAATCAAAGGATTTTGCAAATAATTTAAATAATAATTTAATTAAGGGGTAACTGTGTAATAAACACATCCTTTACCCGAAACTCGTGTTGGTGTCTCTGGTGGTGGAAGCTTTGAAGTCGTCGAAACGATTCCCGCTGTCGCCGAACGAATCTCTAGCGAATGTGTTGCCACGCAATCTACTATCACCCTGCTTGAGTTCCCAGTCTCTGGGATTCACCTTGTCTTCTATGCGATTATTTCTGTTAATGGGACTACGATCTCTGAAATTGTTGTTGTTCATGTTTTGATTGTTTTGGTTGTTCTTATTTCTATTTCGACCACCTCTGCTTCCTCTTGTTCGGTGGGGAGGACCGCCGCCACCACCCTGGGCGCCGGGTGCTCCGCTATTTTGATTTTGATTGTTATTCCCCGCGTTATTTTGATTTCGATTCTGATTCCCTCCTCCTCCGAGTCTGTTCTGATTTCCTAACTGATTGTTATTTCCAAACTGATTGTTTGGAGGACCTCTGTTTTGATGACCAACGGCAAACTGATCGTTTCCACGATTTAAATTACCTAAATTAAATTGATTGCGAGGTTGCATGGGATTATTAAAATGATCGTTCCCGTTGTTGTGGTTATTATTATTATTATTATTATTATTTTGTTTCCCATTAAACTGCTCACTTCCAAGTTGATTCCCATCGTCAAAGTTTCCGCCGCTCTTGGTCTGGGGATTCATGTCCTTTAGCTGGTTGTTACCGAAGTTGTCGTTGTTTCCAAAATCTTGATTCATGTTGAAACTTGCATTTCCGCTCGAAAAGTTTCCTTTATTTCCACCGAACGTGTCACTTGTGTTGCTGAACGGAACATTTGTCGGATTAAACTGATTGTTCGGTCCGCTCATTTGTTTCATACTCGCGTTGCCCGCGTTCCCACTGTTGGACTGGTTGTCTTTCTTCGCAGGTCTCACATCTGTGAGATTCGAATTTTTCAATTAATCGCGATATCTCACAACATTGTCAAGGCGCGCGCTTGAAATTAAATTTCTTTTAAAAAAACAATTTACCTATACGTCTGCCTTTGAACATTGCACCGTCTTCATTCTTAATGGCGTTCTGAGCGGCGTGCTCGTCCTCAAACTGAACGAATCCAAAGCCTCTGTTTATTATAGACGCTATGACATTGCCGTATTTCGAGAAATGTTCCTCAAGTTCCAGCTTCGTAACGTCGTCAGTTTGCAAGTGACCCACAAATATACGACTGGACGCGGTAGCGGGATCTTTTAGCAATCTGGCACTCATCCTGCTTTTAACAATGTTCTTTTTTACAACACGTTTTTATCGACAAAGCAATTGTACTTTTTAATAATTCGTGCTTAAAACTTGTGTGCTAAGTTCAAGCATTCTTTTCAAGAACTTACCTAAAGTGCGCAAACAAGGAGCAGATACAAATAAAATTCACAACAACATAAGTACAAAGCGCGTACAAAGTTAATTAGTATTTAATTACTGTTTGTGGAATGACACCAGCCAATCTCATGTGTATATATATCTCTGATTGCTACAACAATTAAAGTAAGTAATCACGTTACTGTTCCCACTAAAAGCTTCGCATGTCGCAGTCTGTTTTGTTCAATTTAAAGTTTTAGCTTGGAGCAGAAGCTGACGTTTTGCCATTCAAGCAGAGCCAATGCACGTGCGTCCATTTATTTCTCACCAACGTGTTACTTTAAAATATTAAAAAAAAAAAAAAAAAAACAATACTCCTAGATTTGTGTATGTAAACACAACGAGCAAACATGTGAGTTGTGTGGAAAAAAAATGATGCATTCTCTCTCGAAATCGCGTCTAAATGCAACTGTGCGTCGCGGGAGTTGGTTTTGTCGCATCGTGACAATATTGTATATTAAATTTGCAACATCCGCATTCAATATCGCCAAAACAGCTATATATCCAATAAAACACACACGGAAAGCGGAAACAAAATAAATGCGTGAGAAAGAAAAATCGTGTTTTATCAGCGCAAAACGAGATCGACTTACTTCGACGATTCGACACGCGAGATATGGGAGAAAATCCTTTTCGGTGAGAAACTTCTGTTTTTTGTGTACGATCGTGTGTTGCGATTTGTGTCCACAATTTGTACGATCAACTTACAACAGAGACATTTTAACGAAGCCAGTTATCGGGCACGAGTCGCGTGCACAACTCAGACAGGAATAGTCTTGATGTTGTTAAGTCGGGAGCACATGAGAATTTCTTCGTGCCGTAATTCTCATTGAGAAATTTTAGGCGGCAAGATCTGAGAGACCTGCCGCGATTGGCTGATTTGGGCTCGAGGCTCCGAGTCTTGACTCTCGAATTTTTCTTGCGCGTTTCCGGTTTTATTCGGCAGATGTCTTCACGTTCGCGCGTGCGCCGAACTGGCGTTCTCGACCGGGTTTTGATTTAAAAAATTCAAATGGTTGAACGAATTGAAGAATCGCTCGCACACACAATTTCGACAAAAACTAGCACAACACAGGCGCGCGCTATTGTTAATTTTTATTCAACGTGTTGTCAGTGAACACAACCTGTCACCGCGATGACAGATAGTATATATACGTCTTATAAACCATATATAATACACATATGAGAAATGTCAGAAATAACGCATGAAAATCAAACTCAAAAAATAATGAGAGAGAGAGAAGTGGAAAAACAACACGTGACAGGGAAAAGGGTAAAAAAGAGAATATTATATATATTATATGTAATATTCTATATCTATATATAATACACACTTACGCATACATGTGTATATATATATATACCGTAATCACGTGACCGAAGTCAGTAACACCGCCGTGGTCGCGCGGCCGAGGTCAGTGACTCCACCGCAGTCGCGTGACCGAGGTCATTGACCCCTCCCCCCACCAAGGCCGCGCGGCCGAGGTCAATGCCCCGCCAAGGCCGCGCGCCCGCGGTCAGTGACCTCCCCCCCCACCAAGGCCGCGCGGCCGAGGTCAGTGACTCCACCGCAGTCACGCGACCGAGGTCATTGACCCCTCCCCCCCCACCAAGGCCGCGCGGCCGAGGTCAATGACCCCGCCAAGGCCGCGCGGCCGAGGTCAGTGACATTACTGTAGTATGTATATAATACATATAATACAATATAAAGTATAATATTATAAATATATAATAAATTATATGTATAATATGTATTATTTAATGTTATATATAATATAAATTTCAGTCACGTTTATTTTCACGTGTTGTTTTTCTACTCTTTCCTGTGACTTTAGTTACGCGTTTTTAATTTTCTCTACATATACAACGAACTGTCTCAAAATCCCTTTTCATTATTTACTCTCTCGATCTTTGCCTTTTTTAATATAAGATTAAATTTACACACAGTGCGTGATTTGATCGCGTTGTTTTCGTGCGACAATTGGGCGATACATGATGAAAAAATTAAACGTAATAAAAAATAAAAGTACAAAGTATTGGGATATGCGTAAAACGTGAGCCATGATACAAAAATCCAGAGACACAAAAAATTATTTAAATACAAAGTGCGTGTGTATATATATATATATATATATATTTAAACAGAATATATTTTTTACATATTTCGCATGATATTTCGATCGAGAAGGAAGTTGAAAACTTTTTATTGTTTAACACAGCACAAAAGTTTTTTTTGCCTGACGTGAACCGAGCAAAAACGTATTTTGTGTCGTTTTTAAAAATACGAAGTATTTTCACCAAAAGGATGCGATCTATGTGTAGTCGTAGTTTATAATTCTTATGTGATGAATGTAATTGGAGATAATAAAATAAGTGTGAATTGTATTCTTTTAAATCTACACAAATTTCACGCTCGTAACGACACGAACTGATGGAACACGTCCAAAATGTGAGGGTCCAAGTCCGGAGTGAAGAGCAAAGTCTCCAACGTCGAGGAATATTTTTGTACTTGTTCTTGATGCTGCGAACACACACAAATTAGACATTTTTAATAAAAAGTGAAATCACGTAAGAGTAGAATGTATATATATCTCTCGGTGAAGTATCACTCACGGATAAAAACACTTGTTGCAGTCTTCCTATGGTCCACTTGTACCAATGCGTGTTGTAGTCAATTCCATCGGTATCGCAGCGAACCAAATGTTCAGAAAGAATCATTATAAACCGCTGTGTGTGTCAGAAAAAACCAGATTAACACAATAAAACAATGCGAATCCCACGTGTGTGCAAGATGAAGTCTTTGAAAATTCTGCGTTGTATAACAAAAAAAAATATGCAATTTATCTTGAACGAAAAGAAAAGTTTCTACCTGGAATATAATCAGAAACAGATTTTTTTGATCAGATTGGGCGGCTTCCAATTTCTCCTCCATCCGCTCCACCACGTCTTCCGACGGCCTTTCCCTCTTATCCTTGTTGTTGTCCTCCTCGTCCGAAGACGTGCCCGATCTACTCTCCGCTCGTCTAAGTTTCTCTCTGGCCTCGGACAATTCCGTGCTAAGTTTCGTCACGTGTTTGTTCATCTTGCGTATCGTCAGATGTAATATTTCCCAGATGTACAATCTGAAAACCAAAAAAAAAAAAAAATCAAAATTGCATCACGAGTAAGCGGCTACCTTTCCTGGTAGTGTACAACATCATCAAGCTGATATTCTGAACAAAACGAGACAAAAGCTCCAGCGAGCGAGATGATAGAACCGACAAAACAAACTGACTTCGTGAACTCCGATGCCATTTCTTTGGAAAATATCCAGTTGGCAATCGCGCTACACTCGATAATGCCAGTCTTCAGGAACTTGTCCGTCAGCACCACCATCATTTGATAGTGATTCTTCCACAACGCGTACATGTTTCTCAATATGCATATCTGCGCCTCTTCCGTTTCAGCAAGAACCTGCGAACACACAAAATTTATATATATATAAACGTGCGGAAAACGTTTGTTTTCGAGTTGCGAGCGCAACAACGTGTGTGTACAATTATTAAGGTCTCACCTTGAAAACGTAATGAAACTTAACTATGGCCGCGAAACTGTGACTGAAACTCTTCGAGCCAAGATTCAACAAGGTTTGCACAAAGACGTCGATTTTCAGAGGATTGTAATTGTTCGCCTCTTCGTTCTCCCTTGGACCCGGCAATGTGTTCAATACGTTGAGCACTTCTTCCGGAGTGCACTTACGTCTGATCGACATTACGAGTTCGTGCGCCACGGATGTGCCAGGAAGCGAACCTCGAAGAACACACGCCAGATAAGACATCTCAACTTACAATTTAACACTTGGAACCTGTTTTTGGTGTTTGATCGTGTTTATACTTACTAGCACCCTCGGATGTGTATTTGTACACTGGCTCGGGAGGCGCCGGAAGTAGGTCTACATAAGTATCCGGCATCATGTCTCGAATCCTTTGAAAATACGACAGTCTAGAAACGTAAAGAATATATTTTTGTTGTAATTTTATCTTTAACGACCAAGGCGCTCTTCGACATCAACCGGTTCCGCGCGAACAAGATTTTGTAGAACAACTACTACTGACCTCAACGATTTAAGCAAAACCTCTCTGATAAATTTGGGTCTCGGGTGTTCGGAATCTCGTTGCAGACACGAGTCCCAGTCCTCCCACGACCAACGGAACTGAAAGTTGCTCAGATGATACGCGAACCACCATACGAAACGATCGAAAGCGGTGGCCGCCATGCTGTCTATGCGACGAAACAGAATCTCCGTTGCTTGTGCCAGAACCTGTACGCAATAATTGGATTAATTTAAAGATTCTTTAATTGTCAAGCGCAACGATACGGTATCTCTCTCTGGTATGTTCTCTCCGAACCTGCGGCATAGTTGAAGGTTGCAACTTGCAAAGTTCTATCAGAATGGAGCCGTAACAGATCTCGAGATGCTTCGGAGTCGGCAGTCTGAACAATTCGCCGAAGATCACCTCGACTATGCAGTAATCCAAAGGGATCTTGGCCTTGAACGGGAAGTTCAGTAGCTGCACAGCGCTGCGATAGAACACACATTCTTTACATCACATTGCTGTAACTCGCAAACGTGAACAATTGTAAAAAAAAAAAAAAAAATCTTTTGCAAACGCCGGGGGAGAGGTGAAAAAAAAATTACCAATCCTTTCTCTCGAAGAAGTAGTTGTTGATGATTTGACGCAAGTGCTCCTCGATCAGGAATCTCTCGATTGCGTGGCTCCCTGGAAGCAACGGACCTTCGGCCGGACAATCGGTGTAATCGAACATACGAAATACAACGGTTGGCAACGGGTAAGAATAAGACTCGTGATGCGGGGGCGGCATCAGAGGTGGCAGATTGTGTTGCAACGCCTCGCACAGAATCGAATCGAACGCGAGATACGGTCGCGGAATATGCTTTTCCGCCCAGTTATCTTGGCGCAATTTGCGCACTTGGGCCCACAAGCAGTCTAGATATTCCTCCTGCGGATGGGGCGTGTCGCTCGACCAGACCCTCAACGCGGGTTGATGCTTCTTGTTGCGTTTGTTCAAAAATACTTCTATCGTAACCATTAAGTGATCTAGTTCCTGTTCCTTCTTCTCGTACAATTCTCTCCCAACCCACGGCAGTGTTGACAGAACGGCGTAAACATACCTGTAAATAATTAATTATCTAAACGATTATTGAGTAATTTATTTATATTTTTTTACGTAATCGTGTAACAATTTTTCCGTGGGGAAAAAAGAAGAGCGCGCGTTACGCACCAGTCGCGTCTGACTTGCGGCACACCGTCCTCGTTCGCGGCGTCCAGCATATTGTCGAACAGTTGCATAAGCGAGCCGCAAGACAATACGTGACAGTTGACCAAATCGGCCAGAAATCTGAGAGAATATCTGGCCGTGTCCCACTTGCACGCTTTCAATGAATCCTTAAAATTTTTCACCATGTAATCGACAAACTCGCCGCCAAAGTTGAAGTTCTTCGCGTTCAACAATCCGACGAGAGTTGTGTAGATTGTGCACTTCTCGGGCATCTTGATGGCGCAATCCGTCAGAATGCGAAGGATCTTGCCCCGGAACAATCCAAGATCGGCTTCCAGCACGGAAGCCAGACCCTCGAGATTGCTTTCCAGAGACGACGTAGATTTTTCGCCAACTCGCAGAATGAGAACCTCGAGGCGATCCTCGATTTCCTGATTCTCGGACACCCTTCGACGTTTCTTGTACGTTCGTTCTGGAGAAGGTGAAGATATGTAACAAGCGTAAAAAAAAAAAAATATGTAACAAACAAACGATTTGCAATTCTCAGACAATTCGAATCGATCTTTTGCCAGAATTTTGTCGATAGTTACCGTAGCCATCGTCCTCCTCGTGCGCTCTTCTGCGGCTCATGTTGGCGATGCGAGGCGATTCACAACACTCGTGAGCATAAAATACCCTCGCTCTGCTCTTTAAATCTTTCTACTCTTGGACACACGTCGTCGTCTCTGGAACAACACATATACATGAAATTCTAACCTTTAGACGTACACGTCCTACATGAGCACGGTTTGGTTTGGTGCATATATGGCTCAAAGGACCGTTTCAAGATAGTCCATACGCCATTCTAAGTCTATAGGAATCGTAACACAAGTCCTAAACCGTGGTTTGGGTACAAGCCACGGAGTTGTATGTTCGTTAAAACACTGATAAACTGAAGAAGTCGGTGTAAAAACACCGTAAATTGTCCAAAAATATCTAAGCGTAACTACGCACATTCAACCGGTACGGCTGATGCAACACCACTTTCCTACATGAGCACAACATACAAAACTGGAACTATGGAGAGAAGATTGAGAGCGCGCACCACATGGGCCTATATAGAACCTATGGGTGCGTTCAGACAACTCAACGGTTGAGAGATCGTCACTTATGATAGGACTATTTTCAAAATCTGATGCGGTTCCAAAAGTATGATCCAATCAGAAGTGATTATCTCTCAACCGTTGTGCAACCGTCGAGTTGTCTGAACGCACCCTACGTCACACCACGGATTGGGATTGAGATTGGCCAATCAGAGCGAAGGATCAGCAAACTTAGGATTGGGTTTGTTTCTCTTCTGATTGGTCAAATTTCCAATCCAATCTCCAATCCCAATCCGCAGTGTGACACAGGCCTTAAGCCAGCTCAACGTTCATAGGTGGTGCGCATTGGCAACCACCCCGAGACAAGTGAGTCCGCTCTTTAGTCCTCTCCGCCGTCTGTGCCCGCAGCTTGATGCAAAATGGCTGGCGACAAGATAGTTGACTGCTCGCAAAACGGCAATAGCGACAAAATAAATGAAAATGGAGATTTCAGCTTCAACCTGAATTTGGACGACGAGTTCGCCGAATCGGTCGAATACATTCCATGTCCGGAATTTCAGTTTTCCGTAAGTTTGACGATTTCTATTTCTCGGTTCTCGTTCGTTTCAGATCATGTAACGATATTGTTGCACCTCAACCAATCGTCGTCGTCCGCGATTTCTCACGTAGAGAGAGAGAGAGAGATACGCATTGTTTATGCACATTTCTTGCAAAAAGAAACAAGAATTTTATATTAACTTGAGGAAATTTATATATGTACAATATTTGTTGTCATCTGTCAAGCTGATCTTATAGTTGCCACTCCCGTTGTATCTTGTAAAACACACACCGTGGTCTTATTAATTTATTTATAATGATTAGAATAATTTTTGCAACGCGTAAAAATTTATTATCTTCAGTCTCCTGGGTCTATTCCGTGATTGTTACATTCGTGAACTCAATTTGCAGACAACAGCCTGTTACATCTGCAACGGTTATTACGGTCCCTGTTTTGAAGAACCGGTCTGCGCAACCTGTCACGCATTTTTATTTCCCAACGATGTGGATTTGCTGCAGGTTCCAATTTTTAGCGAGGTATAATAAAATTGTATCGTCAAATTTTATCACAAATTCTGCTATTTATTTATTGTTACAACAATTTACAACCGCCATGTACATAATTGTTATTTATTGTTAACATAAATTTTCTTGTCGTATCTGAAAAGAAAACAGACGACGAAGATTCGGGCAACGACGAGCCGACCGATCTCTTCTACAATCACGAAAGAAGAACCAGTCAGCAGCAACAAAATTCTCCGCAGAGTCTCAATCCTAACGTTCCGAACGCTCAGCAAAACTTGCCCTCGGGTCACAATAACGCGAACGTATCTCAACGCAGATCGTGCGCGCAGTATCAAAACGTAACGCCTCAGTGCAACTATCACGGGCTTCAGAGCAATTCCGGTGGCAATTCTCTGGACAAATGCGTAGTCGCGTTCATGCGGAACGCGTCGGCGGCTCCTCGGGATATGAATCTCGATCTGCAGAGTATGATGTGTCGAAGTAGAAGTGGCTGTCATCAGAATTGCTCCAACAACGGCAGTGATCAAAACGCGCAAGCTCGTAACGCGCATCAGGATACGATGGATGACGATGTGCGGAACGTTTTGCCAGAAGCGTTTCCGTTGGCTCGCGACAACGGTCGGAGTGCCAACGAACGTGCCGAGAACGCCGCGCAGTATCATTGGAACTACAGGGTGCACGACGACTCGATTGACCCGTCGTCGTCGTCGTCGTCGTCGCGGCAATACAACTTGTCGGACCGACTGGAGATACTGTCGAATCACAGACACATCGAGCACGAGCCCATCAACGAGCCGGGTCTTGTGGACAGATTGCCGCCCGAAGTGTTGCTCGCCATCTTCTCTCATCTGGACGACATCAGTCTGTGGTCGGCGGCGAACGTTTGCCGACGCTGGTGCGGATTGCTGTCGACGCACGTGACGCAGCTTCAGTGGAAACAACACGTGAAACTACGCTGGCCGTTGTACAAACCCATCGGCCGCGTTAAAAACTGGTACAAGGTGTACGACTATCTCGCGTCCTCGGCTCCGTGTCGCACTTGTCTCGCGCAAACCTCTCTGCGATCGAGACTGCCGAGAATGGAGGAGAATTCCTGGCGTAGGAACAGATTGCGCAGCGAACTGAAGAGTTTGAGAATCGATCCGCCCGAGGGAATCGAAGCCATGCCGCTCGATCACATGTGTTGTCACTGGCAGGCAACCATCACGGGACCGGTTGGAAGTCCGTACGAAGGCGGATTGTTTTATCTACATCTGCAAGTACCATTCAGGTACACATGAGGAGAAAGATTTGCAAGATTTCTATTGGGCAAAATTAATTTCTCTTTCCCTCCGTCGTGCAATTTCTCTGTTTCGTTTTTGTTTTCTTTTTCTTTCAGCTATCCCATGTGTCCTCCGGTGGTCAGGTTTCTGACCAAGATATTCCACCCGAACGTGTCCAGACATGGGGACGTCGGCATAGACTCGATACATCACAACTGGTCGTTGGCTCTGACCATAGCTAAAGTTCTCATCAGTGTGCAAAGTCTGCTCACAGATCCGTATTGCCAAGTGAGTGTGTGTGTTTTCTTCTCCCTCTAAAAATCATCTTCGTATAATTTTTGAAAAAAACATTTGTAAACAATGTTTGTTGTTGAGACTGACAACAACTTTTGCCACTTTTTGAATTATCTCTAACGTCTGTGATCTCTGGCGCAACCAGGTCTGTATGGAACCCGAACTCGGAGACATGTACGTGAACGATCGCGAGAAGTTCGAGGAGGTGGCGAGGGCTTGGACTTGGAGGTACGCGATGCACGACGTCGTTACGCCGATTTAATGCGCGCTGAATGAAAAATGTGTGTATAAATTAATTTATAAAATTGATTAATTGATAATTATAACTTATAACTTAGAATTTAATTGATTGATCAATAATTTGTAAATTGATTTATATGTGGCTAGCTTAATACGAATAATAGTGTACGGATGTAACGTCGAATCGACTGACTTGTGATATAGCGCGCCGAGAGAGAGAGAGAGAGAGAGAAAGATGTATTATAGATGACAAATACATGTACATTTCTGTAGAACTGTAAGTCAATCTCATGTACCAGCAGGATTCATCGTTTTGTATTTCTGAGTTCAATATAAAGCAGTTTTGTACATAGACGTTTCGATTTTCCGCGCGGCCTCTGGACACATCTTTGTGTGTGTGTGCGTGCGTGTGCACATGTGTAAGAGCGCCGCTGCTACCCCTCCAGTGGACACTACCCTTCGTAAAACATGGCGGGAGATCGTTGACTTGATGTGAGTCAACGTCGTAACCTATAACAAAAGCACAAACCGATTCGCACCCAGTTTAGGGCGTTAAGTTGACACGAGAGATTGTCGAGGTGGAGGTGATTGACGTTCGAAGAGAGCGAGACAATCGGCGGATCACCGGCCGCGTCTCATTCCCGGATCGTGGCTGGCTCCCGAGCGGCAGCCGGTACAAGTGACGGTTATGGTCCGTGCGACGATGTAAGATGATACTGAGAAATCGGCCGTTCATGCCATGGATATTGGCGTTCGTCGTTCTCAGCTTGGTGACGATTTATCTGCAGCTTCAGGTGTCCGAGCTGCAGAAAAATTACAAACTTATGCGTACGTGATCGTTCGCAATTGACAAACCTAACCCTTCCTTTTGATGTTTAATATTTATATTTCTTGATAACGTATGTATGTTATCACAGATGAGATTAACGATTGGGTGAATCGTTTCTTCCAGACGATGCCGTTGTGCGGGCGCGAGTCGACGCGAAGAACGAGGCGCGCGCCGATTCGCGAGTTATCTCGAATTACGTACCGGACGTAACGGAGAACAACATTGTCGTGATATACAACAGGGTACCGAAGACCGCTTCCACCAGTTTCATGGGATTGGTTTACGATCTGTGCAAGCAGAACAAGTACCACGTGTTGCACATCAACGTGACCAATAACATGCACACTCTAACTCTCGCAAATCAGGTTCCTATGAATACGCTTACTGTCTCGTCAAATTTTTTCAAGTATATTGTGATGACTCTGTACATTTATGCAATAATTTGTATCTTACAAATAACGTTGTTGATGAAACGCGACTTCGTGCGCTTGATGTTTTTTTTTTTTTTCATGAATCATTGATATAAGTGTAAAAATGCAGGTTCAATTTGCAAACAACATAACAAACTGGAATGCCATAAAGCCAGCATTTTACCACGGACATATGGCGTTTTTAAATTTTGAGAAGTGGGTACCGAAGTGAGATTTTTTTTATTTTCATCAAAGATGAAAGACACGCATGTAGACACACACACACACATACACACACGTAACACACACGCACGACATTTGTCTTGCATGTCCATCACTAATCCAAAAGTGTAGAAATAGCATTTTGACTTTTTTTTGGAGATTTTTATTATTTTATTATCACGTGTGGGTTTCCAGAATAATTAAGGAATTTTAGGTGAACACCCATCATTACCATTTGTCCCATTTATAAATATTTTTTAATTACTAACAACAAGGATTTAACTTAGACACTGAAGCAATATTATGTTAAATGATGAGAACAAGAAGCAAAGTTTTTTTTTTATATTGTTTCTTCCTTGAAAGTAGTGACACTTAGGCCTGGTTTATGCGGGCCTAAGATTTTAATATTTCTGTTTATTAACATAAGCATAACAGAATATAACAGAAGCATTGAAATCCTATAGTTGAACTGTACCAATTCCGGTATAAATTAAACAGTTATTACCCGCATAAACAAGGCCAAAACAAGGCCTTATTTTATTTCCTAAGACGTGATAGTTTTTTTTTTTTTTTTTACCAACGTATTTTTGTATATTGCAGATTTGGTGTTAACCGCACACCTTTGTATATAAATTTATTAAGAAAGCCGTTAGACCGATTTGTATCTTACTATTACTTTTTGAGATACGGAGATAATTTTAGACCACATCTCACGAGAAGGAAACACGGAGACACGAAGGTACGTGTGAAAAGATATGGGAAATAAATTTATTTTATCTCTAACAGGAGAACTTTTTGATCTTCCAGACATTTGACGAGTGCATAAAGATCGGCCAGCCCGACTGTAATCTCAATAACATGTGGCTTCAAATCCCATTTCTCTGCGGCCACGATCCGGCTTGTTGGTAAATTCTCCCTTTTGATTTTCTCTCAAAAAATTTCATAAAAAAAAGAATTACCGGAAACAAACAATTGTTGTTTTCGCAATCCGTTTGATCTTGATCAAAACTCTTGAAGGAAAGTTGGCAATAGCTGGGCGTTGGAGGAAGCCAAACGAAATTTGCAAAGACACTACTTCCTAATCGGCATTACGGAGGAATTGAATGATTTTGTGGAAGTGTTGGAGAGCGTACTGCCGCAATTTTTCAAAGGAGGACACAACTTGTTCTTGCACAGTTAGTACAGAGAGAGAGATCTTCAATCTGTTGTACCGCGCTATCGAGTCGTACGAGACAAATTCTTGTATTTTTTTTTTTTCTTGTCTAATTGTAGATAACAAATCGCACTTGCGACAAACCACCCAAAAACTCGATCCGTTACCCGAGACGGTAGACAAGATTCAACATTCGGTTGTGTGGAAGATGGAAAACGAATTGTACAACTTTGCTTTGGAGCAATTTCACGCTGTGAAGAAACGTCTCATAAACGCTTCCCCCCAAGACGCAAATCAACGTTTTATGTACGAAAAGATAAGGCCAAAATAATAATAATAATAATAAAAAAAAAAACAAACAAATCATTACTTTTTTTAATAGAAGTTTTAAAATAGCCACCAAGGACAAATTGCTTAGTTTATTTATTTTCTACACATATCACAATATATAAAAATTGTCCAATATATAAAAAGTTTCTCTCGTCTAATCGTCGCAAATTTTTCGAACGAAAAACAACACAGAGACGATATCCAATAAATAAAAACTAAGGTATAAATCTTTTTTTTTTTTTTTTTTGCTTAAGAACGTCCAAAAAAAAAAAATAAATTAATGAAAAGCTAGTTAGTTTTCAATTTGTTTAACATTACGTGTCGTTGGCTTCTTTGTTATTATTGCCTTTGTTTCTTTGTCTAAGGGCAAACATGTAAACCGGATATAAACCGTGCGGAAAGTTCTTCTCCTGCTTCTCTTTGATGCAAACAAGATTGGCTTTATCGAACAAACTGCGCAAACCTTTCATCGATCTTGTTACGGACGAGTCTTCGGAATCAATTTCTAAATTGCTCGACTTTGTAATATTTTCCTTTACTACAAGCACACCGTTGTCTTTTAAACCCGATCTGCAAGTTGGCAAATTTTTATTATTAACAGAAGATACAGAAAGAAACACCGAATACCTTCTGCTTTCAAAGCAAGACAAAACCCCCAGCTTGGGGAGGAACTTACAAGCATCTTTGAAAAAATGTTATCAAGTCGTCATCTTGCAGATGTCCCAACACCCATTGGCACCATATAAGGTCGTATTTGTTTTCCACAGGACAAAAGTTTTGCAAACCTTGAAGAAACAAAATTTTATAACAAAATACACACACGATCTCGGCTGTCTTTTAAACTTGTGGTTAGGTTGCAGCAATTAAACAAATTACCAATAGCATAATACTGATTGACTTTTGAAGAATGATTCTCCAAAGCGATCTTGGCCACTTCCAGGAACTTGGGATTTTGTTCGACGAGATCCACGCGCGCGAAGTGTTTTATCAGTAAATTTTTGGTAACTCTTCCTATACCAGCACCGCAGTCCAAGGCAAATGACTTGGAAGGTGGATCTTGCAACTGAAACAAGTCGGCAGCACGTTTTTGTTTCGTTTTCGCGTCGTAAACAAAAGATTCATTTTTTAATTTAATTTTTTTTTCACCCATCTCTCGCGAACAAGGTTACAAGGATGTTTACCTCGAAGATCGACCTCAGGAAGATCCTGGATCCTCTTATGTCCGAATGCGAGATGAAACCGAAACCTCCCAGCATTCCGTTTATCGTGGGCGGAATGCGATCCCAATACTTGGCGGCCGCGGTATAGAACTCGTCTTCCCGGCACGTGTCGCATTGTTGTTCCTGCATTTTGCAACGTTTCGCCGCTCCTCACGCAATCAATCGCACGACCGTTCACAGACCTGGCATTCTTTTTGCAGTAATAAACGTGAGTGTGCGTATCCTGGAAAGAGCAATTAGTTTTTAGCAAAAAAACGATTACACATGTTGGTCACTTGTACGTAGAAAAATTTGATGTAAAAAAAGAAAACAATCTAAAAAAATGTTACTTTGCAATTCCTGCCGGTCGCAATCGATTGAGGGATTTAAATCGCGTCCGGGTGGGTGCTTTTGCGGCGAGACGTCTAGAGAGACGCGAGAGCTACGGAGCTACACTCCGTAATCACAGACCCATCCCCACTTCTGATTGGTCCCGCCATTGTGAAGTTTGTTTCTTGTTTTTATCGCAATCTAGATATATCCACGTAGGTTCTGCTCGCGGAAACGTGGACGACTCTCGTCGCGCTGCAACAGACGACGCGGCCAATCAACGTCTCGCTTTTCCAAAAAAATAATATATTGTCAAAAAAAAAAACAAGACGTTGATTGGCTACCGCGTGACTCGTCACTCGTCGTGTTCCGTTGTCGCATCTCGTGGACAGATGCCGCAACGCGTCACACCTTGTATTTTTTCCCATCCCGTGGTCACAAAAGTCAGCAGCAAACTTGCCAAGTTTGCCACCCGCCACCAGTTGACCAGTCAGTCAGATAACAACACAAAACACGGCGAGCAACGTGGAAAGATGTCAGATCTAAGCGACTGGTTTAATTCGTTGCCGATATTCACGAGATATTGGTTATTGTGCACCGGATTGTTCACGTTGCTCGGCAGATTTGGAATCTTGAGTCCGCATTTGTTGATATTGTGGCCCGATCGATTTATAAACAAATTCGAGATCTGGAGAGCGGTTACCAGCGTATTCTTCTATCCGCTCAATCCATCGTCGGGATTTCACTTCCTGATCAACTGTTACTTTCTTTACAATTACTCGCTGAGATTAGAACGCGGGGAGTACAATGGTAAACCCGCGGATTATTGCTTCCTTCTGTTGTTCAATTGGATATGCTGCGTCATCATCGGTGTCATCGGCGACTTCTCTTTACTCATGGATCCCATGGTGCTGAGTGTGTTGTATGTATGGTGTCAGCTGAACAAAGATGCCACTGTAAATTTTTGGTTTGGTACGTACTTGTTTTTTTTTTGTTTTTGTTTTTTGTTTTTTTTTGTTTCTGCAAACTTGTACGAGACGAGCAAATGATGATTAGTTTACTCTGGCTGCTTGCGATGTGCACAGTCGGGTGAAATAAATTATTCAAAACTTTCAAACAGTTAGCATTTAACGCATTTGTGCAACATAAAAATTGTTCACATGTTTATTTTTAATAAACAATTTATTTATGTAAACTTACTTTGTTGACAGGCACACAGTTTAAAGCCATGTATCTGCCGTGGGTTTTGTTTGGAGTTAATTTGCTTATTGCCGGAGGTGGGATTATGGAATTGTTTGGGATTTTGGTTGGGCATCTCTATGTATTCTTAAAATTCAAGTATCCTCAGGAACTTGGCGGTATAGAATTGCTCAATACTCCGAAGATACTCGAAAGATTTTTCCCACCTCAACGAAGCGGAGTTCGTTCATTTGGTTCCGCGCCTGTTTACAGACCCGGAGAGCAGCAAAATGCTCATGGGAGAAATATATTTGGAGGACACAATTGGGGAAGGGGTCATGTATTAGGTCAATAATAAAGCAAGCTTGCTTGCGCAAAAATAAATTTATACGAGAAAGTTTTCTTTATTATATATATATATTTTTTAGAATTTGTAATTAACTCTGGAATAGACATTCCTTTTTTTCTTTTTTTTTTGTCCCGGAAATCTGCGCGATTGATTTTTCATTTGAAATTTTTAAACATCGAAAATCCGAAACACCGGATAACCGAAATCGGTTGTAACGATTTTAGGTTTTAGTTTTGCAAATTGAAACAAAATTTTTGACGCGAAAAGAGATAAAGGAGTGCAAGCGCGGAGGATCTCCGACAGATCCCGCGTGTGTGTGTGTGTTCCAGGGTTAATATCAACATCATCTTCTAATTTGTACGCGTGTGTGTCGGTCCGTGTTGATGCGTTTGTGTATTAGCATTCGTTTCTCAAATGTCTCCGGAAATGTGGTTTTTTAATTAATTTCAATTATAATATGTACGTTATTAGAAATTGCAATTGAAAGATTTGCAAAACAAAGTTGTCTCAAACAACCGAGATCGAAGTAAACTGCTGGACCAATCAGAGCTAAAAGAATGGTATTGACGCATGTGGAGTGTGTGTTTAATTTATTGTGATAATAAAAAAAGAAAAACAAATTTCTCCGCGGGTAATTTTCATCTTTCACTTGAGTTTCTTCAAAAGCTCTGTATTATAATATGAAGCGGTTTTAATTATAAAATTTGTAAGTTTTTTTTACAATAATTATAACACGCAACGTATGTATATTAATGTGTACAGTTACGATGTATATATGTGTGTGTGTGAGTATGTATGTGTAAACAACAGAGTATCCTCGTCACGCAAGTGAAGCGTGTGAATGGCAAGTCCATTTAAATATATATAACATCTTTATAATTTAACAATGTGTGTACACATATATATATAATTATTTATATATACGTACATACATAACATAGTTTATAATAATTATTGCAACGTAGAATTACGCAACTAAAACATCGCGTAAACTTTGGCATATAATATGTTAATATATTGTAAATGGAATATTGATAAATTTTGATCGAGTGACAATCTCGAATCTTTTTATTTGTCGAAAGATTCGAACACACGCGAAGAACTTTCTAATTTTTAATCTAAATCTAGTTGGGATAATATAAACAAACAAATACATATGCACACACAACATGAGGTTGAGAAAAAAACAACACATATGTTTAAATTTGTTTTATTTTCCGCTCCTTACAAAGGTCTGTAAAAAAAAAAAAAAAACAGGAATAGAATCCTTGATATGTACAAAATGTTTCTGTCGCGATACGATATTGAAGCACATGATTTTTTATTGAGGTTTGTCTCCTCAGTGGCCAGATGCCTGCTTGCATGTAACAATATTAATAATGTTAATGCAAAACAGGTGGATGGGATGCCAACCCCTACCAAGAGCCCAAAGATAACACTTTTTATTTTGACACATTTTATTAATTAAAATTAAATGACACACGATAGCTCTTGAATCAATAATCTTAAATATTTCTTCTGTCAAAAATGAAAGAAGTGTGATCAAAGGGCTCTATACCCACCTAAAAAAAACTTATTCCTCGGGAACTTCTAACTCTCCTCCATTGATGTCGTCTATTAGATCGTGAGGCGGTCTGCCTTCTACCGTGCAGCCGACCGACTGACACGTTCCCAGAATCTCTTTAACCGTGCCGCTGAGAGTTCGCGACATGGATCTCGGTCTCATTGCGCGAGCAATAGAAACAATGTCGTCGAATGTCAAATTGCCGCTGTGTTTGATATTCTTTTGTCTCTTGCGATCCCTAGGTGGTTCTTTCAGAGCTTTGATTATCAGAGAGGCTGCTGACGGTACGACAGAAATTGTCGCCTGTCTGTTTTGAATGGTCAGTTGAACAGTGATTTTTAGACCTTTCCAATCACTGGTGGCCTTCGCGATGTCGTCACCAACCTTCTTGGGAGACTGAAATGTCAATACTTAATTAGTTTTGTAGCATATAAAAGTGTGTGTGTGTGTGTGTGTGTTAAGATAATGGAACACACACTGTTGTACAAGTTATTCTATTGACTCTGAACATCCCAACTCACCAATCCAAGAGGACCAATTTTTGGAGCGAGAGACGAGGTAGCACCTACTTCGCCACCAACGCATCGCAGATAGACTGTTTAACAAAGAACAATTTTAATTACGCTACGAAGAAGTCACACCGGTTGTATGTCTATATAAGTTTTCAATATCTCTAACCAAGAACAAAATATGCCAAAAAAAATACCTTTCTTTATTTCATTGGGATCGAATTTAGGAGGCATTTTTGTAGTTTACACCGAGGACTTTTATAGAAAAAAACGTGGATGAAAGTTGATTACGCGTGACTATCTAAAACCACACGGAACGGTCTTCCAACGTGGACGACCCTGCAACCGCTCGCAACGTAAAAGAAGGCAGAAGAACGAGCGTGGCGGGGGAAGAGTGCGATCTGAATCGTGATTGCACTTAAGCCTATATCACACTACGGATTTGGATCGGATTGAAATTTGACCAATCAGAAGAAAGAAAACCAATCCTAAGTTTAGTGATCTTCTCTCTGATTGGCCAAATTGCAATCCAATCTCAATCCCAATCCGTAGTGTGACATAGGCTTTAGGGTAGATCTTACCCCAACGGGTGCGTTCAGACAACTCGACAGTTGCACAACGGTTGAGAGATAATCACTTCTGATTGGATCATACTTTTGGAACCACAGCAGATTTTGAAGAATAATCCTATCACAAGTGATGATCTCTCAACCGATGAGTTGTCTGAACGCACCCAATCGCTTAGGCCGAAGTTTGCACAATGTCCTGTCGCATTGGTCGGATTTCTTGAGAGTCGAGCAAGACGATTGGTTATTGCGGACTGGGTCTGCGCCAGCGAGCCGGTTTAAAGGTCTGTTCTTTTTCTTCGCACCTGGAACTGCACCAGTTGCGTCAGAAACCAACAACCCCGTCCGGGTCCGGGCTTTCACGTTCCACGTTGACGAAAGTGGACGATTACGTTACCATGTTGTACTTCCACGTATGTATGTAGCGTGGTATCAATGATGGCAATACTCGTCGCATTATGCCGAAACGTTATCCCGTGCTGTTAGTAGTTGGTTAGTAGTAGCGAAATCGCAAACCTTTATGTGATAGGTGATGAAAAATTGCTGCTGTACATTTTTAATCGGTGTCTTTGATAAGTAATTTAGTTTTTTGCTTTTCTGTGTGTTTCTTTCGTCTTCGACAGAAGAAGAAGGCCGTCCGGTTGAAGAACGGATATATAAATTTATTCAAAATGAGAACAATTAGGATATTTTTAATTTTGGTTGCGTCGATAGTCACGTTCGCGGCTACCGGAGGTAATGTGCACAATTTGTAACAATGCTTGCAAATATTTAAAACACACATTAACGCATGGATGTGCGCAAACACACGAGTTTTCTATTCGCGAATTACTTTGTTCAATTGTTGAAAGAAAATATTTTCACTGAACAATTTTTGGCAAAGCTGCTGGAAGTAGTTTGTGTTTCAAACACGTCCAACTGTTATACCGATTCTTACGTCTACTTGTTTAGGCGATTATTGATATATGATCAGAATCTGTGTGTTTGTTGAAAATATTTTTATTTCAAATAAAATCCTTTGATTTATTTTTTTTTCTATTTAACATTCCAGTTAGAGAGATTTAAACATGTTATTTTACACACACACACACACGTTATCATTTTAAACAAAACTTATTGAGAAACTATTAAACAGTTTTCAGTTTAAATTAAAAATTCTCATTCTGACATATGTTTTTATTTTTGACAGGATTTACTGCTTATGCTCAAGAGGAAGAAAATATTGATGATATTGTTGATGTGGAAGGTGAGGAAGGTAATATAATAATTGATGAAGAAACAGAAGAGGAAATAAATAATGTCTCCACCGACGCGGATACAACAATACTTTTTACAAAGCCTGTTTACAACACATTGTCCACTCTTGGTATTTTAATTACACTTTTTATCACGACGGAATGTTTAGAGAATATGCGTTATTTTATTTATGATGGTTTTTTTTTTTTTTTTACAATATCTAATATAAATTTTACAGAATTGCCGGCTGGAAATATAGTGGAGTTTCTTGTGGGATTTACCAACAAGGGTGAAAATGATTTTGTTTTGGAATCTTTAGACGCTTCGTTTCGTTATGCGATGGATTTCAATTTTTACATTCAGAATTTTTCTACGTTCACGTTTAATAAGGTTGTAAAACCCAATCATGAAGCCACGCTGGCGTATTCCTTCATTCCATCCGAGAGCTTTGCCGGAAGACCATTTGGTTTGAATGTCAATCTCAATTACAGAGATACGGTATGTTTGTCAGATTATAATATATCTTTTTTTTTTTGTTCAAATGCAACATTTGAAACATAGAGTGGAACGAGATGATTCAAATAAGGTGTTTGAGAAAGATAACTCGGAAAGTTGGTATTTATTGACTTGCTTGTCATTAATATCATTATTATTTGTTTTTGCAGAACGGAGTCTCTTACAACGAGGCGGTCTTCAACGAAACCGTGCAGATCATAGAGATTGACGACGGTCTAGACGGAGAAACTATTTTCCTGTACGTGTTTCTCACCGCTTGCGTCATATTGATTCTCGTGGGAGGTCAGCAATTGTTGTCATCTCTCGGACGAAAATCGCGTTCTTCCACCACCCGTAAAGCGACCGTAGAAATCGGCACGTCCAATCCCAATAACGTAGATTACGACTGGCTGCCAAAAGAAACTCTCAATAGAATCAGTGAGTACGAACGGACAAAAATATTTCATAATCGCGTACTCGAGCTATATAATAAAAAAAAAAAATGCAAATCAACTAGTTTATGGTTTTTTTTAAAAGAAAAACTGAAGTGAAAAAAAATTGTGGCGTTTACAGATAAATCTCCTAGAACTCCAAAGCAAAGTCCACGACAAAGGAAAGCAAGAAAGACTGCTGGTTCCGATGATTGAAGTATACGTTTGTGGGTGTATTCACACAATAAATTTATATATATATATATATATATACACACACACACACATATATATATATATTTATCTCTGTATAATATATTATTTAAAACTGATACGCGCGCGCGAAAGAAATTTATTGTGCAAAAAGTCAACTACTAATTATTAAAAAATAATTTGTAAAAAAAAAAAAAACAATAGCCGACAATCTCTGACTCGTTCACACACACAGCGAAGTTTCCAGCGTAATTCGAGCGTAATTTTCCGTTCTTGCGGAAAGAGCGGCGTGCGATTGGCTGTCGGATAAACAATTTTTGCGAAACGATCAACCAATCGAGCAAACGAGCGATTTTGTTTCGATATAGCATTTTAGTAACCAAGGTAGGATTTTGGAACGTACCCTAGCTGTTTCAGAATTGCTGCCAGCACGCTGCTAAAAAATTGGGTGCGTTCAGACAACTCAACGGTTGAGAGACAATCACTTCTGGATTGGATCATACTTTTGGAACCGCGATAAGATTTTGAAGAAGTAGTCCTATCATAAGTGATGATCTCTCAACCGTTGAGTTGTCTGAACGCACCCATTGTATAATATATGTGACGTAAACTATAGATCTTCTAGCGCTCGCAGTGAATCTTGGAACACAGCTAAGGACGTCCCTCCGAAGCGCTCGCGATTGGTCGATCTCCCCCCAAGTCGCCCTTTCTCTTTCGTTTCGAACGCGTGTAAACCGCGCCCGAAAGACGCGCGCGCAACCGGTACAACGTTATCGACGCGGTTTTACAGGCAGGGAAATAATACGTGTATACGCGTATTGTGCTCCCGGTGTGACAGTAGTTTATGGCGAACTGCGTCTGGCGAACGTGTCACAACGTCACACGCGAGAGTGAAGTATTGTCGTGTGCCAGACATTATATTTTCACAAGTTGTCGGGCTGTTGTTTCGGGCGCGAGAAGAAAAGTGAGTGTTCCGTCCGTTTTCGCACGCGGGCTCCCGCGTACAGAAAGAGAAAAAAGAAAAAAAACAAAAAACAAAAAAAAAAAAGAAAGCCAATATTATCTCCCCCCTCAGCGCGTTTTGAGCGCGGGGGGACGTAACCGCGACGCGCGTGATAGAGATTCGTCTTGTTTTTAGATGATGGATGATGATGGGCGATGATGATTGATTTTTTTTTGGTGCTGTTTGCCGTGCGACCGAATATCGTTTGCGCGCGCGAGCGCGGGGGGAACGTCGTTCTTCCTCCTGTGTGATGTTGTTCCCCGCGCGGGACACACGTCTTGTCGCGCTTCCGCCGAGAGAAGTCGGCGATACTATATGTCCAGACGATCGCGCGCCGTCCAAAAAACCGAGAGAGAACACGTCCGAATTTTTCCGGAGTTCCGGTGACCGCAACGGGTCACATTAAGAAAAAAAAAAAAAGAATCGATACTAGAGTGAGAGAGAAGGAGTGAGAGAGGAATCTCTGGTGCGCAGCAAAGCGGGAGCGAGAGAGTGAGTGAGCGAACGAGCGAGCGAGAGGGAGAAAGAGAGAGAGCGAGCGAACGAGCAAGCGAGCGAGCGAGAGAGAGAGTGAGAGTGAGAGGACGTGCGCGCGCGAGTGAGAGAGAAAGGGAGAAAAGAAAAGAGAGAGAGAGAGAAAGAGAGAGAGTAATGAGAGATAAAAGCGGGCGCCGCCAACCTTCGCTCTTGCGGGATGAAGAAGCGAAGGGGGTTGACGCGCGGGCGGGGACGCGTTTATCGGCGGTCGCGCGCGTGTGCTCTCTCTCTCTTCGGTCGGTTCTCTCTCTCTCGAAACGTTTCGTCGTGCCCATGGTCGTGCCTCTATTCGGTCGCGATCTCGCGCCGGTATCCTCGAAAAAAACACGATGTCACCGCCTCGACACGTGCGATATCGTCGTCGTCGTCGTCGTCGTTCGCGCGTCTCGAGGGATGCGGACGCAGCACTGTGGCACGCGAAGGTCGCGTTCCAAAAAAAAAAAAAAAAAAAGGTGACTGTGTTTTCCCGTCCCCCAAATTCGGGGACGCAAGAAGATTGTATACGTAGTCGAGTCGTCGTCGTCGTCGTCGTCGTCGCGACTAGCAAGTGACTGCGAGGAGGTGTACCGGCGATGTGTGTCCCGGGGACCTCTTCCGCGAGGCGCAACGCGCCGCTAGGACGACCGCGTCCGATTCGCGTGTCCGGAACACGACGACGAGAGTGTGAATCCGATTCACACTCTCTCCTCCGGCTGGTGGGAACGTCTCGATCGTTCTCTCGAAATCGGACGTTCAAAATACACAACACCGTGTATTATAATCGGTCGCGAGTGCCGGTCCGATCGTTCAACGTTTCATCGGGGAAACGCGCGCGCGGGGAAATCCGGGGAATTCCGTTTCTCTTCGCGCTGGTCTAAAACGGCGCGCGCGGGCCGCTAATTTCGAGAGAGAGAGAGAGAGAGAGAGGAGGATTTCCTCGCGAACTCTCTCCTCGTCGTCGTCGTCGTCGTCGTAAAAACGAATTCGCACGTGCGCGCGCGCGCAGCACGCATGGGATCTCTGGACGTGCGTTGCGGTGAGTGGCCGTTCCGGTAAGGCACAATAAAAAAAACCCCCGTTGTACGTATCTCACACAACGGAGAGAGATCACACACACATATGGACTGTCGCAAAAAACCAAAAAACCAAAAAATCGAATCTACGTGAATCAAAAAAAAAAAAAAAAAAAAATACAGAACGCACTTAGAAAAATGCTAACTTTTATAACCGTCTCTCATCTCTCAACGGCGCTTCTACCAGATTTGTGACATGTAGAATTTTTCACTTAGGCCGATCAGGACGGAGCTTCTGCCAAGTGGTCTTTCGGCGCGTTTGTAGCGGTTGGCGTTAAGCGCATCCTTTATATTAAGGTTGCAAAAAAAATATTCAATATCCGCGCCGTCGGTCCGCAACGCAACTATCTCTGGATTCTCGTCTCGTATATCTTCTGTCTGTGCCGCAGCGTTCTTCCCAATCTTGTGTCGACCGCAATTTAATCACACACAGTAAGTTCTGGTGTTCAATCAATCAATCAATCTGGTGCCATAGATACGGCGATGTTTGCATATATAAAAAAAAAAAAAAGTTGGTTTATTTGATTGTGAAAAAACGAGAGAGAGAATTTTAAGCGAGCTTAAAATTGTTTGTTAGAAAATGTCATCCCGGGATTACGACAGAAGAAGAGGCGGGAGCGGTAGCGGGAGCAGTTCGAGCAGACTGCGAATGGACACAAGCGTTTCGCAATCGAGATCGTCGCAGGGAGAGAGTTCCAGCAAGAGAAAAGAACTGGACAGCGTGATGCGAAAAGCGCGCGAGTCGCAATCGAGCTACTGGAACAAGAAGCTGTTGGAAGCCGAAGAGCGAGATCCGAACAGATGGCGTCACAGCGGTTACAAGGAGTTGTATGTGAGCGGTACGAGCAGCGGCGAGCCGAGCAGCAGAAATCATCCGAGAAGTCCGAGAAGTCCGAGACCCCGTAGTCCTCACAGTCCGCGTCCGCGATCACCGCGGGCGAGAAGTCCGCGATCGCCCCGCGATCGTTCGTCGCGCGAGCACAACAGAGGAGGCGGCCGACCGGCCGCGCGTAGTCCGAGCACCGGTAGCACGTGTTCCGACAGATCGTGTTCCGTTTGTTCGCCGAAAGAACGACGACGCGTCGCTCCGTTATCCCGTTCGCGTTCGAGATCGATCACGCCGGTTCGGGGAGCCAGAACGCATCCCAAAGAAGTGACCGCGTCGAGTTCGCGAGCATTGCCGCGCGCGAGACCGCGATCGCCGCCGTTGCCGCGTCCGCGTACACCGCCGCCGGTTCCGCAGCCGCCCCCGCGTCATCAGAAGGATTACAAAACTCTCAAAGAAAAGGAAACGAAAATTCGTCGCAAAGAGAAGCACAGCAGACTGCCGGAAGATCCTCGAATACCGGATCCGATCCCATTGGTAAAATAAAACTTTTTTTTTGTGTTAACATTTTCTCTCTCTCTTCTTAGAGTTAGTTTTATTAGAGAGATCGCGTTCGAGCGATCGGGACGAGAATTATTCTGTGCGCGGGGCACGAGAGAGGGAAAGAAGAGAAGAAGCATTTTGGAGTAGGTATTTCAAACGTTTAACACAAGTATTGTACAAACGAGTTGCGAGTATTGTACGGAGGAGCGCACCATATCGTTCCGCTCTTAGGGGAAGTTCTCGGAAATTTCTCCTCCGGGTTGTCCCTACTACCGCGCGCCGTTTTCCTTCAATCTCGGGCTGCTGGAGGAGATCAAAAGAGTTGGGCGCGCGTTAGTAGAAGCAGCCAGAAGAGAAATTTCAGAGAAAAATCTCTCTTGGAGCGGAACGATATGGTGCACCCTTCTGTACACAATAACCGTGTCCTGATCTCTTTTTTTTTTTTTTTTTGGAATTTTCGCGCACTGGACGTGCGCCACATGTTGCGCAAAGTAGCGCGCGTTTCCGTATAAATTTATGCATGAAAATTTATATTACAAATATTTTACACGTCGCGATCGAGTCCTGTGTTCTACGTTTCCACTTTTTCAAACTTCATCAACGGATCAGTTTGAAAAGTTTTTCGCGTATATGTTTTTTTTTTCTTTTTACAAATCGCGATAGAGAGTTTGAAGCAAATGATTTTCCCGGAAAAAAATATCCGTCAAGTTTTTTGTCAACTTTGCGGTTGATTTCAATAGCGGGACAATTTGAAAATTTGTTTATTTGCTTAATTTCCCGAATTTCTGTGAAAATTGAAACAACAAATGTTAACAAAATTATCTTTAATTATCGACTTACAAAATCAGCTTGTCGAGATTTTCCAACGACACATGTAACTCATGTCAGAGAACTGATTGAATAGAACACTACAGCTCTAAAAGGCGACAGTATATATATATATATATATATATA